>NC_053161.1:171626723-171714795 GCF_016835505.1 Polypterus senegalus | reverse complement strand
GGAAAATGTGTTTAGATTTATGAGAACAGAGGATTGTGTTTTGTGAATTGTGTCTTCATGTGAAATGTGCTTATGATATTGGAAAATGATGGCTAGATTTAGTAAATGTGTTTAGACAACTGGTCATTTGGTTTAGAGGATTGGCTTTTGTGTTTTAGCATTTGAGAAAAACTGTAATGAAATCTTGATTTTGGTAGTGATAATACGAGTGTTTTGTTTAAGTGGTGCTGGTCCAATCACCTTGCGTATTAACACTATTAGAACTGATAGATATGACCAGAGCCTTCACTTGTATCCACATGGTTACAAATGGTGTGCACTTTGCTAGTAATCCCACAAGATAAAACAGCTTGGAAACTGAGCATCCTGATCAAGGTTTTGCTGTTCACTTACAGACATAGTCTAGAATAATATGGTTCTTAATTACTCTCCCAGCACAGTCAGAGGAGACTTTGTGCCAGCAAAGCAGCGGCTCCAGATGGAGTATCGCCATGACTGCTGAAATCCTGTGCGTTGGAGCTGGGGAGTCCTCTACAGCGCATCTTCAAACTGAGCCTGGAACAGGGGAGAGTCCCGAGGCTTTGGAAAACATCTTGTATCACCCCAATCCCAAAGGTATTACGTTCTAGTGAGCTGAACGACTTCTGGCCTGTCGCTCTGATGTCACATGTGATGAAGACCATGGAGAGGCTGCTGCTTCACCACCTGAGGCCACAGGTCCGCCACGCCCTCGACCCTCAGCAGTTCGCATACCAGAAGAAGGTGGGAGCGGAGGATGCCATCATCTACATGCTACACCGATCCCTTTCCCACTTGGACAGAGGCAGTGGTGCAGTAAGAATTATGTTTCTGGACTTCACTAGCATCTTCAACACCATTCAACCACTTCTCCTTAGGGACAAGCTGACAGAGATGGGAGTAGATTCACTCCTGGTGGCATGGATCATGGACTATCTTACAGACAGACATCAATATGTGCGTCTTGGGAACTGCAGGTATGACATTGTGGTCAGCAACATAGGAACGCTGCAGAAGTTCGGAGTCCTGCCACGTGCAAAAGTTCGCTGATGACACTGCTATTGTGGGCTGCATCAGGAGTGGGCAGGAGGAGGAGTATAGGAAACTAATCAAAGACTTTGTTAAATGGTGCCACTCAAACCACCTACAACTGAACACCAGTAAAACCAAGGAGCTGGTGGTGGATTTTAGGAGGACCAGGCCCCTCATGGACTGCGTGATCATCAGAGGTGACAGGTGTGCAGAGGGTGCAGACCTATAAATATCTGGGAGTGCAGCTGGATGAAAATTGGACTGGACTGCCAATACTGATGCTCTGTGTAAGAAAAGACAGAGCCGACAATACTTCCTTAGAAGGCTGGCGTCCTTCAACATCTGCAATAAGATGCTGCAGATGCTCTATTAGGCGGTTGTGATAAGCGCACTCTTCTAAGCGATGGTGTGCTTGGGAGGCAGCATAAAGAAGAGGGACGCCTCACGCCTGGACAAACTGGTGAGGAAGGCAGGCTCTATTGCAGGCACGGAGCTGGACAGTTTGACATCTGTGGCAGAGTGACGGGCACTAAGCAGGCTCCTGTCAATCATGGGGAATCCACTGCATCCACTGAACAGGATCATCTCCAGAAAGAGGAGCAGCTTCAGTGACAGACTGCTGTCACCGTCCTGCTCCACTGACAGACTGAGTAGATTGTTCCTCCCCCCCACTATGCAACTCTTCAATTCCACCCAGGGGGTAAACGTTAATATTATACAAAATTATTATAATTTGTCTGTTATACTTTCACTGTTATCACTCTTTAATTTAATATTGTTTTTATCAGTATGCTACTGCTGGAGTATGTAAATTTCTCCTTGGGACTAACAAAGTATCTATCTATCTATCTATCTATCTATCTATCTATCTATCTATCTATCTATCTATCTATCTATCTATCTATCTATCTATCTAATTAAATCTGAACAGCTGGGAATTTATTTTGGCAATGATATTTCTGGTAAGGCATTTTTTTTCTTGTTTGTCATAGGTTTATACTGAAAAACTGGTTTACATCAATGTAGTTTTCTATAGTATATATATATATACAGTGAGTATGGAAAGTATTCAGACCCCCTTCAATTTTTCACTCTTTTTTATATTGCAGCCATTTGCTAAAATAATTTAAATTAATTTTTTTCCTCATTAATGTACACACAGCACCCCATATTGACAGGCAAAAATAAGATTTTTGGAAATTGTTGCAGATTTATTAAAAAAGAAAAACTGAAATATCACATGGTCCTAAGTGTTCAGACCCTTTGCTCACTATTTAGTAGAAGCACCCTTTTGAGCTAATACAGCCATGAGTCTTCTTGGGAAAGATGCAACAAGTTTTTCACACCTGGATTCGGGGATCATCTACCTTTCCTCCTTGCAGATCTTCTCCAGTTCCGTCAGGTTGGATGGTAAACGTTGGTGGAAAGCCATTTTTAGGGCTCTCCAGAGATGCTCAATTGGGTTTAAGTCAGGGCTCTGGCTGGGCCATTCAAGAACAGTCACAGAGTTGTTGTGAAGCCACTCCTTCCTTATTTTAGCTGTGTGCTTAGGGTCATTGTCTTGTTGCAAGGTAAGCCTTCGGCCCAGTCTGAGGTACTTAGCACTCTGGAGAAGGTTTTTGTCCAGGATATCCCTGCACTTGGCTGCATTCATCTTTCCGTCGATTGCAACCAGTCGTCCTGTCCCCGCAGCTGAAAAACACCCCCACATCATGATGCTGCCACTGCCATACTTCACTGTGGGGACTGTATTGGACAAGTGATAAGCAGCTGTATTAGCAAATGGCTGCAATATAACAAAGTTAAAAGTGAGTGAAAAATTGAAGGGGGTCTGAAAACTTTCCGTAACCACTGGGTATATATATATATATATATATATATATATATATATATATATATATATATATATATATATATATATATATATATAAAGCCCAATAAAATTAAAGGAACAGTTTTGAATGAGAGCATCGCATAAAATCAATGAAACTTGTGGGCTATTGATCTGGTCAGTGAAGTAGCAGAGGGGCTTGTTAATCAGTTTCAGCTGCTTTAGTGCACTAGAGAGGCAACAATAAGAGAGATGACCCCAAAACAGGAATGAATGGTTTAACAGGTGGATGGAGGCCACTGATATTTTTCCCTCCTCATTTGTTTTGTCACTACTGGTAGCATGAGTCCATACCTGGACCCTACATAGCTGGCACAGGTAGTCCAACTTCTCCAGGATGGCACATCAATACCATGTGGCATTGCTAGAAGTTTTGCTGTGTCTCCCAGCACAGTCTCCAGGGCATGGAGGAGATTCCAGTAGACAGACAGACAGGCAGTTACACTAAGAGAGCTGGACAGGGTCCCTTGTAGAAGGTTCTTAACCCATCAGCACGACCCACCAGTATCTGCTTCTTTGGGCAAGGAGGAACAGCATGGGCACTGCCAGAGCCTACAAAATGACCTCCAGCATAGAGTACCAGAATTGGAAGTTCCACCACTGGCACTCTGTGCTTTTCAAAGATGAGAGCAGGTTCACCCTGAGCACATGTGGCAGACGTAAAAGGTTCCGGAGAAGCCATGGAGAACGTTATGCTTCCTGTGACTTCTTTCAGCATGACCAGTTCAGTGGCGGGTCAGTGATGGTCTGGGGAGGCATATCCATAGAGGGACACACAGACATCTACAGACTAGACAACGGCACCTTGACTGCCATTAGGTATTGGAATGAAATCCTTGAACCCATTGTCAGACTCTATGCTGGTTCCTACTGTGCATGGCAATGCCCGGCCTCATGCAGTGAGAGGATGAAGGAATTGATACCATTGACTGGTCCCCATGTTCACTCACCTGACCTCAATCCTATAGAACATCTCTGGATTGGACACTATGTTTCGGTTCCTCTGAAACCACCCGGTTGCACCTCAGACTGTCCAGTAGCTCAGTGATTCCCTGGTACAGATCTGAGAGAAGATCCCCCAGAACACCTTCTGTCATCTCACTAGGAGCATGTTCCGAGGTTGTTAGTCCTGCATACAAGCACGGGGGGTAGGAGGAGGGAGAGTGTTGGGCGGGCATACAAGCTATGGAGTACAATTTGGAGTTGCTGCAATAAAATTTTGGCAAAATGGACTTGCCTGCCTGCCACATCATTTTCTTCCCTTTGGTTTTCGGGGTGTCTTTGTATTCAGCCCTCTCTCTGTGGGTTGATCATTTTCATTTCCATCCTTTCGTTCCTAACACATCACCATATCAGTCCATAGCAGTACAGATATCTCATTTAGATATGATGTGTTTCCAAAGTGTTCCTTATATATATATATATATATATATATATATATATATATATATATATATATATATATATATACACACAGACACACAATTAATGTCAAGACTTTAGAATAATGAGGTTGAATCAGGAGTATTCAATCCTTTTCCTTTAATTATGTTCCTGTATATACAAGCTACATGTCCAGTTTTATAAATTGCAATGTTTATTTGAAAATGTGACTCCTACATAAAGATATGTAAGACTCTTATTGTTGTAGACTATGTTTTAAATGAACAGGATGATCAGTTTCCAAGCTGTGGGATTATCGACGAATCCAGCAAAGTTGCATTTGTAGACGGTATTGATACACGAGGGGGCTCTGCTCAAATCTATCAGTTCTAGTTGAGTTAGTACGCGAGTTGACTGGGTCAGCACAAATTAAAACACTCAGTATTGTCACTACCAAAAACAAAATGTTATTAATAATTATTCAGTATAAATTGTACAACTATTTCAAGAAATATTTACAACTAGCCAACCCGCGGCGTAGCATAGCCTCATAATTATTTATTGATGTGTGAACACTTCCTGAAAGACACAGTTGTCAAAATGGGGAGGGTTTGAGGATACGACTGTCAGTGAATGAAAAGATGGAACTCCTGAGAGAGCAACATACATTTGTCCGTGACTGAAAACAGGTTTTGGCAGATACAGGCATATCTTTTTGAAAGTTTGGCCCTGTGCCTTATTAATTGTCATTGCAAACGCCAATCTAACAGGAAATTGTCTGCGTGTAAAAGTAAAAGGCAAATTTGAATCTGATGGGGTCAGGGAAATCCAGGGAATAAGGACAGTTTGTGAGGTAGCAGATGTGATAGACTTACACTCCAGTACATTGCGGTGAATGCTGGTAACAGAAAGTCTAGTGCCTTACAGAGACGGATCTCCTCAACCATGTGCAAATCCATTCAACACAAACATTTGTCTGCAGCCACGCTGATGTGATGTCACCTTCCCACTATCCTCTTACTGAAAAACATTTACAAACGCATTTCACACCAGAATTTCAATGCAAAATTTGCTCAAAAAACCTTCATGCTCCAGAAATATCTCAATGCACATTTAAAATCACACTCCACTGAACGAATGATGCAATGTGAACATTGCCAGCAATACTTCAAAACAACTCTTGCTCTCAAGAAGGACTTACAAACTCATTCCAGTTCCTTTCAGTGTCAACTCGCAAACCCCATGCACCGTCATCGCATTTAGTTTTACGCAGTTTTTCAAGAAGATACCGCCATTCCCGTCCAAGAACATAACATTGGCCCACCTACCGCAGTATGTACTTCTTGCATTGCTCTTCATTGGCCATCAGAGGAGTTGGTGGGCGGGGCTCTCTGTCTTGCGTGCCCTTAGTGAATTATATATATAGATTAACAATAATGATGGGTCAGTTGAACTGAAAGAAAAATTTATCTTCTTTGTGCATTTTAACAAACAGACTTATCAGGCAATATACTGAAGTATGCCCACTTTTATATATTATATATAAATAATATGTAATGGGGATAGACATGTTTGCTTGTAATGTTCAAAAGTGTAATCAAACTGTACAATGCAGTTATAAAAATTAAAGAAAAAATGCAGATGGCATGAATTGGCTAAAACAGATACACAATTTCAAATATACAGAACTTAATCAGCAAAGTGTCCTTTATTATTTACATCAATAATTAAATCAAATATACTCAACTCTATTATGCACAGTCAGTTTAACATTCAGAAATAAAAAAAGGCCAAAGACAAATAAAGCAAGTGACACGTTTATTAGAGGAGCCGCTGAGATGGAATCCCTAGTTGAAAAGCCTCAGTGCTGCCATCTGTCTTTGTACTACAACAGTTGAAGGTCAAGTTTGTCAAACTCTTTGCTCACTTTAAAAAAAAAAAGATTTATTTTCACCAATACTAAAAGTGTATGTATTGCACATTTTAAATTTCACTTTAAACATACTGTATATTTACATGTATATGTATTTAGTTTATATTCTTGTCTAAATTCACTACAAGTAAAATGTTATTCTGATTAACAGAATTATGGTGCTGAAAATAAAAAGAAAGGACCGTCTGCTCCCAACACCACATGACGTTCCACTCGCCGTCTGCTGGTCCATCAATGAACAGACCTTCTGCTTCTGATAGAGAAATCCTCTCGACTTTCTCTAGTGCTTTAATAAGAGCCGATGACAAACACAGAAACAGAGGGGACGTCACTCATAGAGACACTTTCTGTACTCATTAGAGACTCACTAAAGCCAAATCAGCACATCCAGAATGATGTGAACTCTGTCGATCTTTTCAAAAGTGCCTACATCTCTTGACAGCACTTCATCAGGTAGTTGTAGAGGCCATCTGTCAGCTCCTCATCTTCTACTGTATAGAGGTCATTACCTGGTGACCTTTAGGAACTTCATTTTTAAACCATTTCGATGACATCTTTTCAGACATAGCAGCTGTTGGACAAGCAAATACAAGAGTTTTGTGCTAATAAGTCCTCATAGCTCTTTGCTACTAAATGGATTACAATAACAAAGTTTTACTTGTTACCTGAACTAAGTTACCAGCAAGTGATCATCTGCTTCATGACCCTTTATGATGAACTCCAACAGTTTTTCATGTTGAGTCCTCCTGAAGGCCCTGCTGATCTCTGCAGCCTCATAAATCTGAGCCCCTTGTTCTCGAGTCAGCTGCCCAACTGCAGCCACACAGCCAGCCTGCTCTCCTACACGGTGGACACACAAATAAATACATCAGACTGTCACATGAAGTATTTGTCTTGTGCAAGCTGTCTGGTATTGGTCTGAACACTCCTGTTTTCTCGTAAAAGTGGACACTTTGGAATAAAGAATTACTCTGTGGTTCACTACAAAAACTCTCGCTCGTGGTTATCTTAATAGTTTTTTAGAATACATTCATTATTTCAGAGTATTATGAATACCCCAATCTGGGCACTACCTAAAGTAATATGCAAGTCACAGGCATGTCATCATAAGATAAAAAGGGTATATAGAGTGCTCTCCATTATTACTGGCACCCCTTGTAAAAATCAGTAAGAAGGGTTAAAAAAAAATCCCTGTTTGCAGAAGAAATGTCACTTTGCACTGAAAAAAATCAGAAACATCTGATTTTTAAATGAAAAAATTTTAATTCAAAGAAAAACAAAGCCCTCATCAAGAAATAAATATTTCTAAAATTAACATTTTTATAAGGGATGTCATTAATAGTGGAGGACACGTTAAATGAATGCCACAATTAAAGGTATGCCACACATGAAGAAAAATATGTATATATTATCAGCATCTTTAAAAGACTGACAGTAATATCAAAGGGTCCCTCCTGGTCAGATAAAGAGCAGACTGAGAGAGGATAAGAGATAAAGTATTGAACTCCTACACAATCTAAACACAAATGTAAAGTCACATAAAACTTACAGTTCATATTCAAACACCATCAACGTGTCTACTCCACAGTCTACTGAACCAGCACGGACGTCCTAGGAAAAGAAGGAAAGAAAATAAAAATACACGTGAAAGTCAAACACTACAAGTGAATGACGAGTTTCAGAAATGGGTGTTTGCAATTTACCTGATTTTTCATTAACATCCAATTTCTAAAAGATATTCTTGTAGCAAGCTGGCTGAAAGGAAAAAAAATATAAATATCACTTATAATTAAATTGAAAGGCTCTGTGAACATCGCGACTGTCAGTCTGAGTCGAATACAATTTAGTGGCGCACTGCCATTGCAGGAAAGTAACAGTTTAGAAATGGCAGGCATCATCTGCACAAAACTACCTTGAAATTCTAATAAAATTGACGGTACAAAAACATCGCAGATTATTTGGTATTACAATTTAGACACATTACTCCAACTGTAAAAAATAAATCTTGCATGTGTGTAAAATAATAATAAAAAATAGCTAACTATACGTGAAATAATCATTACCTTAATTAATAAAAATGGGTTTTACCCTTTTTCTTGATTATTTTAATTCTAATTCAATAAAAAAAAATTAACAATAATGTTAACTTATTTTTCTTAAAATGTAAACATTTTTTATAACTTATTCTATGCAAAAAAAACTGTGAACTGAACACATTTAAGTTAAGTTAAATTTAATGACAGTGAGATGTGAGAGGAAGTGCCGTGTCATTACATCGATTTCTTGGTCTTTGCAACAACGCATTCAGCTGTAACGCTTATCCATCATAAGAGCTATTTTACTACGAATGTGTAAGTATAAAGCATATTAATTCCGTAATGAATAACTAGTATTTCATTTCGTATTGTTACAGATGTAAGCATTTGTTGTTTTCACGAAAACTTTCCCTTCATGTGGAAAACATGGCGGGTAAGGTAGCGTTTTTCTAACAACTTACCTCGTTGGTTTGCTTTAAAAAGCAAGCACATTTTTCGGATAGTTACGTATGTTAATGTTTTTTTATCGTTTAAAACTTTTATTCTACACAGAAAAAGAAAATGACACCTTGAGTTAAGTTTGAGAACGATATGGCGTTTGTCCTAAACTACGACCTGTAAACAACATGTAATGATATTTGCCTAACCGTCACGGTATTATTTTACATCTTATTTAATTAGTGTTCGACATAGGCCATGTATTTTCTGGTTAATTTTTAACACTGTGATTTATTTAGCGATGTTTGATTTCCTATTTTATTTCAGGATTTTCGCTATCGCATACTGAAAAGTAGTGAAAAGGCGGCCATTCATTTAAGAGGACATGTTAGCGTAAATGCAGGGCGTGTTTGAAGAGCGGCACCTGCCGTAGGATTTCACGCTTTCACTCTCTGTTTCCTTCCCGTTTACCACTCATTCCTGGGACATTATTTGATTGAGATATACTTTTTGAAGAAAGTTTAAAAAAAGAAAAGACAATTTTCATTGACATTTGAATGTCAGTAATTCGGTATAAAAAATATCCTCAGACATTTGCTTTAATTTTCCTTTGAAAATATAACTCCGTTGTTGTGACTATCTCTGTATGTTAAAATAAATAAAGATATATGGATTTTTAGCATGTATTTGTTAAGTCATTACTGTCCAGCGTTTCATACTCACTTTTTTGAGTACTTTAATTCAAATGAAAATCAGAGTAAAATGAAAGCATTTTTGCCACTACTTATATAATCAAACTCATTTATTTTAGGTAAATTTGAGTTAATTAATAAATTAAGTTTACTCAATAGTGCAGTATATTAAATCTACTCAAAAATATTGCTTGTAATTTGTTGCCTTATTTTTTAAGTCATTTTAACGCAGTATTTTTACAGTGTTACTGAAAAGAAAAAAAGGTAATATCATGCACCACTGTAGTCAGTCTGAACTTTTCCAAAAGCCTGCTTCACGACAGAATAACTGATCAAGCGTTTCCTAGATGCTTGTAAAAGTTTTTTTCGTTTTCCATGCACAGTCGAGGAGTTCTCATGAAACTCGCCTTGTGGAATTTGAAGAGTTGCCGGTACCGCTGAGTGCCGATCCACTTCAAACACTGAATAAAAATCAATTACTACAGCGAAAATGATTATTAATACAAACGTAAAGGTTCACGGTACAAACATAACCATGCAACACAAAGTTATCAAAAATACGAAAAAACTGCAACTTTCAAACGTTTTCATTTCGAAGCACACTTACTACCATTGTCAAAAATAATAATTTTCGTCGCTTTTTCTTCTTTTGTCAAATGGAATTTAACCGCCGCGGTTTCTTTCTTTCTTTTTTTTTGACTCTTTTCGTTTAATGGAATTTCGTCGCTTGATACAACGGCAGGTTACTGAAGAGGAAACTCTATAATGCGAAACCTCAAAGAGGTAGGGATCACGAACTGTGAAACGTATGGTTAAACTTATACTTGATGGACAATTTCAAACGCTGATAATTGGGCAGCTGAGTTTTAGAGTAACAACAATCTCATTCATTGAAATTCAGAATTAGCCAATAGCCACCTGCATTTACAGTTATACCGCCTTCAGATCCGCCCATAATGTCTCCGGTCTGCAGCGATACCCTTCTCGAGAAGCGCACACTCGGTCATCTACGACCTCAGCATTCGCGTCCGTCCTCTGTCACATCGCTTTCGTTGAAAAACTAGTAACGTTGATTTACCCTAAAAGACGATATTAATATACCTTCCTCCAATCTATTCATCTGACTTGGAAGGCCCTAATACAAGGGGTAAAAAAAATAATCAAAGAAAAATATTAAATACTGACATACAGTAAACTGTTCACAATGACATTTAAACAAAAACAATAGAAATGGCCGCTTGTTACACATGTGTTACATCTGCAAATAGTAAAACCTGCCAACTAACGGAAAATGCAGGATTAGCTCCGCTTTTTAAACTGTATTTTAAAAAGTTCCAGTTCAGAAATCTAAACGTCAGTATTGTTTGCAATCACACACTCCTGGCATACACACTCATACCTGACAATGTTAGCTTCATGTCAATGAAGGCAGGCAGCAGGATGCTGTAGTCTCTTTGCTTTTTACAAAGAGGGCACTTGGATTCATTTGGATATTTAATCAATGTAATCAAAGTTGGTTTTATATTCTCTGCCTACATGAAGAAATGTGACTGAGGAAATGAAGACAAAAATAATATGTAATACTAATCTGGCAGGGAGCGCTAACGTGCTTTTATAAATAGCTAAGTTAACTATAAGTTAAGATAAGATATTTAACATACGTTAATGACGACGATAAACATTAATACCTTTCATATTCTACACTAACTTTGCAGGTTCTCTACATAACATCTCATAAAAACGTGAAAAAGTTAATATAAATGAAATGATGTGGCAAATATTGAAAAGAAATAATACAAGAGGTAAAAAATAATTATAATGATATGCTTAAAAATAGGATATGTCAGGAATGACGATAAACAGAGAACACTTGGATTCGCTATACAGTATAAAATCGTACATCTCATTAGTTTTGTTTAATGGATCTAAAGATTCTTTAAATATACTGAGCTTTTTATTCTGTGAGTCCATAACTGGTTCTGTTGTGCCATTGTTCTGTGTCGGAAAACGTTTTCAGCTCCCTTTCTTTTTCGAATTGGAAAAATTGTACAGCAGCTGTTCTCCATCTCTTTCGACGGACTGTGGGTGGACTGTACAAGGCAGGAGGCGTGGAAGGCCGAGTCTTCGACCTGCAGCCGGACCCTTCTCACAAGCCTTGAAGCAGCGTTTCGAGCTCCAGTGTTTCGAAAGCTCGGCACGGTGTCGAAACCTCAGTATCGAGCGGCCCATCACTACTGGCTGGTCATTCAGGTGGAAGACACGAGACGAGAAAGGTACGTGATTGCGCCATATACGAGTTGGGTAACTTGAGAAGACGACGTACCCGCTTTTGTTTGAAAGTCCGCACACTGCTCATTCATTATCCGTGAGTGTCCGGCTGATGGCTGCACAACCTCGGCTTGGTGGCGGTTTTCTTAAATAGAAAGTGCACCGGAGCTCGGGGTTTCTTTCTCCTGTTGTACCGCCGAGTATGAACCCCCCCACCGCCCTCTGGACTTTTTGTTTTCTATTTAATACCCACGAAAAGAAATTAAAGATGCTCGAAGAGCTGACTCGAAATTCTGCATACTGTAATCTACTCGGCCAATTGTGTCCTGAAGCATCCATAAGTGGCAAACACAATACATTTACTATGCATATAAGTGCAACCTAAACAAGTTCAAATGGGGTCGCGTCACTCCAAATACAGTTCGAGCAAAACAGTGGAATTTCTCGTTAACCGAGTTATTTTTATTTATTAATTTCTCGTATACGATGTATAGGAGATATTGATTCTCGACGTTTTAGACCTCCCCGATTTTCTCGTATACAAAGTATGGGAATCCGCCAAAGTCCATTTGGATATTTTATTGGATCTCCACGTTTTAGACCTCCCCAGTCCGAAAACACCATTTGTGGAGTTATGTCTGTTTGTGTGTGCGTGTATGTAAACACGATAACTTGAGTACGCTTTAACTTAGGCAAACGAAATTTTGTGTACGTGTATTAGATACAAAACGTAGATTTCTATTAACTTCTATGCTATTTTCGATAACTGGAAGTGATGCTTTCCCATTTATTAATCTCCTCTTCAACTATTACTAGAAAGTTTTATGGAGACATATTTCGTGACGTCATAAAAAGCGACGGCTAGAGATCTCCGGTCAGCCGCAATACCGTTTTAGGAAGAAAGCAGTGATGCGAAACTGGACAAGAGTGTCGTTTGTAGCTAAAGTCATCTCAAGCAGGAGTCGAACGAGTTTAGAATCGCTTCGGAAACCTTTTCTTTATACCAAACAACCACGGGCATAGCTGTATGTGATTTGAGGGTTTCCAAATAATTCAACATGTAGCTACTAGAAAGACTCTAGCAGTTAGTATGACTCAAATATAAAATTACTCAATGGTCCGAGTGTCTTCTTTTTAAAGGCTTTAGTAAAACTCCAAGCAAACAGTTCACACAAAAAATAAAGTTTAACACACACACACAGATACACACAAACAAATCGTCTTGTCTACAATATTTCATTTTTGATTTTTGGTTACATGTCTTAAAGTTTCAATAAGTGATTGCACACACTGTACACTTGTAACGTTACAGTCAAAATGTTCTGTGCCTCTCTAACAATTGGTGTGTCTTTCTAACTGTCTGACTGCAGTTCTCTGTTGTGTAAATACAGGAATACAGCAGAGCATTATGGACACTCCATTAACCTTTTAGCTTACATGAATAAAACAGTCTTTCATTATGTTATCTTCCACATTCTGTTCAGGTTTAGCCAAAACATTCCTCACCACTTCCTCCCAGAATTACTCCACTATGAATATGCAAATCAATATAAATCGCCCTTAAGCTCAGCCTTCTGTGAAAAGACAATGGGAAAAGCATGGGGGAAAATATAAGAATTTCTGCAAATAACAAGTGGAGGCAGGGAAAAACATACTATTTGTTGATTTAAACAGTGGTATAAACAAGAAAAGGAAGTTAATCGAGTGATATAGCGTGTTGGAGAAACTCGAAAGCTCAAGTTCACAAAGTCGCACAGTGCCGGAAATAAAAAAGAAGTCACATATCAAAGTTGCCATGAAAAGGCGAGTTTTAGCCCACCATCTGAGTGTCATATGAAAGCTTATTAGGGTACAGACAAAAAAAAAAAAAATAGGCACACAGTGGGGAAAAAGCACGAGATGTCAACTTTAATCTCGAAATTTACACTTTAATCACGTAG
Organism: Polypterus senegalus; assembly: GCF_016835505.1. Classification (NCBI taxonomy): domain Eukaryota; kingdom Metazoa; phylum Chordata; class Cladistia; order Polypteriformes; family Polypteridae; genus Polypterus; species Polypterus senegalus. Next base: position 171,701,164 of record NC_053161.1, on the reverse strand, counting down.
TTTATTTTGTCATTAAAGTAGAAAATCATAAACTTCATCTTAAAATAGTTTAATTTTCTAGTTTCTCAAATCCCATCGTAACTAAAGTAGCACGTTAAATGCTTTGCTTTGTATTTGATCTTCTGTGTGGTCTATGTGTGTGAATCACTACGTGCTTCCGTTCTTTCTCTTTCTCCGACAGGACTCAGAATCCATTACATTTGTGATATTACAGCTCTCTGAATAATTAAAATAATAAGATGTATACGTGATATCATTTTCATGATGATTGGAATGAAAGCACGTTATTAAACATGGGACTACGATGGCGCAGTGATAGTTCATGTCTCACACAAGATCCTGCCGCGCCATGCGTGACTTTCGATGATATAATTTATTGCAGCAGTACTATCGTTTTCAAACTGTGGACGAAGGTTCAAACAAATAGCAGGCAGACACCAATTCTAATAGGCAGAATCTTTTATTTCTGACTTCTTGGTGAGCAGAGTGGCTTTTCCTTACAGAGAGAAAATGCAAGTAAGGGCCCCCGACAAGGGGGGTTTAGCTGCATTTATAACAAAATCTTCAAAGAGAATGATTAGAAAAAAATAGAGCAGTACCATTCAAGGCCATTAGGACATTCTTTACAAAATTTGCTGATTACAGAGGAAAACGTAAATTCTAGTCTTATATTTGGAAAGAAGCTTATCAGAAAACTTGTCATATGTTTGGCATCTTACTTGGACAATAACCAGACAGTGCTTGAGAAAAGCCGGGGAGTGGCTGAGAGCTGCATTCCACAGCTGGAAGCACACTTCTGTTAATAATAATACCTAGCCACACAGAGAACATGCAGATTTTCATACAGAAGCTAGCAATAGATTTTAAATTCCATTCCACATTCCCCCCTTTTTAAACTTAAAAGTTTAAATAATAAGATAGTTTAAGCTAAACAGTCCAGGTCGAAAGAAGACTGGGAAGAGAATTGGGCCTGGGAAAGAAGATGCATGCGTTCTGTGTGGAGAAAATAAGCTTTAGTTATTGAGGCAGTGAAGAACTTCTGGATAAAATAACGGATTAACAGAATAAGACAACAGCAAAAAGGGAAACAAAAATGGTTTAGGACCATTGGCCCAAAGAGCCAAAAGTGGATATAAACCATTCATAGAAAACCTTTGTTTTTAAATTATGTTCCTGGGCTTCCCACGGATTATACCCCCAGTCCTGGTCGCCAGTGTTTGCAAACACATCACTCCAGCTTGAACATTCAGATAGACTGGAGGAGGGATTTAAATCAGTCCATTTGTCTTGTCCACTGGACCCACAGGGAGCAATGGAACAAAAGTCAATCTGGAACGAGGCAGTTTTCCCTATTTGGAAAGTTAACGTGGGAAAATTCCATGTATTTGCTTCAATTGGTGAGTCCGATGGTCACCACCTGTTTGTCCTTGTCCTAAAGTCAGATGGATAAAAAAGATTAGGACTAGCAAAGCTATGAATGCCATTTTTTGCAATGCGACGCGTGAATCCAGGCGGGAAGTCCTTCGACTTTAACGGCGTGAGGTGTGGATAGCAACACTTGGAATGGTCCCCTCCAGCGAGGTTGATGCCAGTGCTTCCTTCGGGTGTCTCTGACCAGTATCCAGGTTCCCAAGGGAATCTGTGACTCGTTGGTGGAGGACTAGTTCGCCAAGCCTGGTTAACCTGCTCGTGGACCTCCTTCAGGGATGCTCGGAGACCTGTAAGACTGGAAAGAAGATCATTGTCCACAGTATGCAGATTGACATTGCCAATGACCATGCCAACAGGCATGGGCGTCCGGTCAGAATTTCAAAAGGCGACAGTCCCAACTGCCGGTGTGTCCTCCCTCTCAATCCCATTAAGGCCAGAGGTAAAGCGTCAGGCCAGGTTAAATTCGTCTGCTCACAGATCTTAGCCAATTTAGATTTCAGGGTGCCATTGCACCTTTCTACTATACCTCCGCTTTGAGGGTGGTACTTGCAATAGTGATGCACATTTATCTGGAGCCAAGTGGTCAATTCATTTATTACAGAGTTCACAAAATGGGTACCATTATCAGTCTGCAATTTTTGTGGTATTCCCCATCTTGGAATGATTTCTTTTATCAAGGCTTTTGCCACAGTTTTTGCATCTGCATGTTTGGAAGGGAAAGCTTCCACCCATCGGGAGAACACATCAACAATTACCAAGCAGTATTGGTACCCTTTAGATGGTGTTAGTTCAATGAAGTCCATTTGAAGATGTTCGAATGGACCCATTGGGTTAGTGTGATGGCGGGACTTACCTGAGTACCTTTACCTACGTTAAATTTTTGACATAGTGCACAGCGTCTGCAGAATTGCTCTGCATACGTAGAGAAGCCTACGGCTTCCCAATGTCTCTCGACATCTTGAATCATGGCATCCTTTCCGGCGTGGTCCAGGCCATGTGCGATTTTTGCCATACCTGGAAAAGAAGCTTTTGGAAGGAAAGGTTTGTTATTTTGCTTGTGAGTCCAGACCCCATCAGAGAGGGATCCTTCTTTGGACCATTTTCTCTTTTCTCTGTCCGTGGCTGCACTCTGTAAAGAGATTATTTGATTATCAGTGTCCTTTGTCGTCTTTCTGTTGAAATAAAAAAATTGGTGTGTTATTGTAGGCAGCCTGTTTAGCAAAGTAATCAGCCAGGTCGTTTCCTTTGCTGACAGGATCTTGTTTCCCAGTGTGGGCCTGGCATTTAACTATTGCCAGTCTTGATGGTTTTATTATAGCTTCGAGGAGGGATTCAACTAATTTCTGATGTTGGATGGGCTTACCAGTACTGGTTTTAAATCCCCTTAATTTCCACAATGCTCCATGATCATGGCAGACTCCAAAAGCATACCTGGAATCTGTATAAATGGTTCAATTGTGACATTAGACAAAGTACAGAGTACGTTTTGATAGTGTATTGCCCTAGCAGTAGTGAGATGTGAAGTTTTGGCCTGTACTAAAATGGAGTGTACAGCGTGAGGCACCTTTACTGTTAGGGGGCTCATGAGCACTATATCTGTACTGGCTAGCACGGCTTCTGTTGTGGCTGCTACTGCTCTGAGACAGGTTGGAAGTCCCTTAGCCACTGGATCCAATTTTTTCGAAAAATAGGCTATTGGCCTTTGTTTTTCTCCATGGAGCTGTGTTAGTACTGAACTCATATATCTCCCCTTTTCGTCCACGAACAAAGTGAATGGACGAGAATAGTCAAGGAGCTCTAACGCTGGCGCAGAGAATAATGCACTTTTTAAATCACACAGAGCCTTCTCAGCCTGCTCATTCCACTGTATGCAGCCAGAAAGTTGAAGGTCAGCAGTGTTAGCTAGACTTTGCAAAGGCTGTGCTCTTTCAGAAAAATTTAAAATCCATTGTCGACAGTAACCTAAAATGCCCAATACAGACATAACCTGTTGTTTTGTGACCGGTCTGGGCAGGTTTTGAATAGTGGTTATGCGGTCTTTTGACAGAGCTCTGGTACCACAAGTGATGTCATGCCCCAAATATTTGACAGTGGTTTGAACTAGCTGCAGCTTGGCCTTAGAAACCTTGTGCCCATTTTCTGCAAGATACTTGAGCAATAATTCGTATCTTGTGTGCATGCTTCTCTGTTTCGCTACAGAGTAATAAATCGTCGACGTACTGTATCAATGCACTTCCCCTGTCAGGCCAGAAGCCTTCCAGGTTTTGAGCAAGCGTTTGGCCGTATACACAAGGAGCCTCTGTATAACCTTGTGGCATAATGGTCCATGTCCAACGGCGGTTTTGAAAAGTAAAAGCAAACCAAAACTGAGAATCAGAATGTACAGGAATAGAAAAGAAAGCATTTGCTAAGTCAATAACTGAGAAATAATGTGCAGATGGAGGGATTGTAGACAGAATAGTGGAAGGATTAGGCACGATCGGTGCTCTAGGAAAGATAGCAGAATTGACTTGTCTGAGGTCTTGGACAAAGCGCCAAGAGCCATCATCTTTCTTTACTGGCAAGATAGGAGAGTTTACAGGAGAATATTTAATAGGAATTATAGCCCCCCTTTTAATGAGCTCTTTATGTACAGCAGCAATTCCGAGTTCAGCCTCTGGAGAGAGAGGGTATTGCGCACGGCGAGGATGGAAGGAGGATTTTGGAAAGATTACTAGAGGTTCACAATTTGCTATTCAGCCAAAATCATTTTTCCCTTGAGACCACAGTGTGTCAGGAATTGAAGAGAGCCATGGAATGCTATCAGTTTGCAATGAACATAAAGAGAGAGACGGGTGACACAGGGAACGAACAACTGGCAGATCAATCTGAATTACTACTTTAGTAACTAGATGGTCTGAGGTGTCAAAAATACCTGGCAAGCGTACAGCCAATCAGTTCTATTTAGACATTTTTAACCCAGTCCCCAATTTCAACCCAGTGAACGGTGTCAGATTTAGCCAGAGAGACATGGGGCACTGAACCACCTAGATAGAAAATACTTTGTGAATATGTGAGTTGAACTGACACAGCAGCTATAGTAGATAAAACAAAAATACATGGAATGTGCAAAGTTTCAGGGCATGTGCTGGAGGAAAGAAAAGATTCTAACCAAGGAGTGTCTACTTCAGCGGGGAAATATTGGGCAGTACAATGCAGGGTGTCCGGGACTTGTAAATGGGGAAATAGGCATGAGGGGAAAGAATGAAGGGCTTTCAAGAGGAGGGGTGTGGTGAGATGTCAAGGGTCCATGCAGCAAAAGAGGGCTTGGGGTGTGTAGTTTGGCATAGGAGCTTAGGAATGGAGCAGTAAAATCCTTGTTTAGTTAAAGAAATTGAGACTGACAACTTAGTCATAAGATCCCTTCCCAGCAAGTTCACAGGGCACAAATGATTTAACAGGAAGCGATGAGTTAATGGAGAGCTGTCGGTGCTGAGTTGCACTTGCAGAGGCTTTGAAATTAGTAGCGTGTGTGGTTGTCCTGAAGCAGTGAGAACCTTCACAGTGTCTTTCGAGGCAGGGACCCCCAACAGCGATAAAGTGGAGCGCGGGCTCCTGTGTCCACAAGAAAGACAGTTTCTTTGCCGTTTACTATTAAAGTCAATAAAGGATCAGTATCGGCATGACGAGTAAGCAAAGGAAACTGGAAAAGTGGCTGGTGGTCCCTGCTAATTCCTAGGACCAAGGAATGTCATTGGGCTCAGGGAGAGGGGTGGCGGAGGCGCTTGTGTGGGCAGTTGCGTCTGAAATGTCCAAGTTCACCGCAGCCGTAACAGGCATATGACGCTGGCGTCTGCTCCGAAGGGTCAGGCATCTGAGCGAAAGGATTATTAGGGCTTGATAATTGGAACCCTCGTCCTCTCCCGCGCCCTCGCCTTCCAAAGAAATTTCTGCGTCCTCTCCCCCTAGCCGGATCAGTTCCACCAGTATAGTAATTTATTTGTGCAGCCAACAGTTTGGTCTGTGTGTCTGACTCTTTTAATTTAGTCTGTCTCTCAGCATGCTCTGCATGACGCTTGACTTCCTCGAACGTAGCGCTTTCCCAGCCTAATGCAAGACAAGCAAACTTAGACAAACGGAGGCTCTGCAGCACGAATTCTATCGTTTTCATTGTCTAGCCCAGAGTGATTAGCCATCAGATCTTGCATCCGGTGAGCCCATTCATCCACTGTCTCGTCTTTTTTCTGCTTAGCGGCTGAAATTAGTGACCAGTCTGTGCCCTTTTTATATTTTTCTGCCAGGGCTCCTTTCAAAGGCTCCCACTGGCCGAGGAAAGGACCTTCATTCCGGGGCCTCGGGAAGAGCTTCATTCCAACGCCAAGGGCACCGTTAAGATCACCGTGATTTACAGTTGCCCATGTGGTGCCCAGCTTTCGGCGGAGCACCTGTGTCCACTCTGCAGCATTTGGTTTATACATGTCATCAAGCTGCTGTAACTGTTGCACAAATTTCAGTCCACCGACCGTTTTGGGGTCGGGCAGTTCAGACACCACATCCTTTAATTCTTGAATGTCCCAATTGCGGTGAATCATTACAGTAGTGGGATTATTATTGCCTGGGGGTTGTGCGGGATCATGTCGGGGGTTGGGGACTTCAATGAGGGGGCAAGAGAATGTTGGGCCAGAAGGTTTAGGGGAGCCGAAGGGGGAAGTAAAACCGCCCATAGGTTTAGAGCGAGGGTCTGACTTCTCGTGCGCTGGGAGACAGATGACTCTTCTGGTTTCTGCCATTGCAACCCAGTAGCACCTTGTGAATGATCTGAATCATCTTCCTCAGGGTCAATATGTGAGGACGGGTCATAATGATATTGTTCATCATAAAAACTTGCTCCAGACGGTTCGTCTGTTAACAGGGGTGCAGTTGGAGGAGGGGGTGCAGGAGGTGGAATCGGGGAGTTTGGTAAGGAGGGGGTGGACAGATTACGGGGTATAGGGGGTCTTTCTTTTCGTTCTTCTTTCTTTTACTTTCAGGCTTGGGCTCTGTCTCTACCTTCATTTTCTGCAACGCTAGCAATAACTTTCCTTTTCTTTCTGTCTTTTGACCTCAGCAGCCAGCAGCTCGTTACGCTTCTGCGCCGCTTGCAAGGTCCTATCCTTTATCACCAATTCCCATCTATCAAACATTTCCATTCGATATGGACCTTTGTTACAACATCCTCGTACATTTCTACATACAACATCCTCGTGCATTTCTACATAATATTTTCCTTATTTCTTGTATTTCTGATATGTCCCCAGTCCCGTCTATCGGCCATCTGCCACCACTCTGTTTATTCCATTTTTTACATGCTTTCTTAAAGTCTAATCCGGTTTTCTTTTCTATTAATTTCCTAGGTGAACCCCCTTTCGGACCCGAGTGAAAGCTCGTGTCGAGACACTTTCCAAAAATAATCCTTCTAACAGAGACTTTTGATTTCCCAAAGGAGTCTGTTTGACCGGTTTACTATTTTGCTTTCCCATAATGAATGGCACTGGACCACAGTAGAACAATTCAGCCCTCGCGGAGTTCTGCTCCCAGTCCTGTCCCACTCCCGGATTAGTACTCAAGTGGTTTCGTGTCCGTTGTTTAGCAGAATCGTACAACAATATTCAGCGTGGAGTCCGGAATACAAGATGTGCTTAACACCAATTCCTTCGTCAGACGCCTCCTATGTGCCAAACTGCTAGTGCATGTCTCCACCACAGAGCAACCAGAAGCAGGATTATGACCAGACGTTAGGAACAGAAAACTCGTCCACCCACTCAGTGTTATTCCCAGACACTCAATTCATATACTATGCTTTTCTTACTCCCATTCCTCTATTTAATAGGAGTGTGCCACTCACCCCTTTCTATCCCGCTCCCAGGGAGTAACTTACTAACGTACTTGTAGTATCTTACACTGTCCCCCGAGGGACCCAAGTATTATTCCCTATTTTCCAGTTACCATCCACTACGTTAGTGATACAGTATTTATTTTCCTTAACTTCCCGTAAACCGGTCAAATCCCTGAGCTACTTCATTCACTCAATCGGACTCCCTCGGTCTACTCACCAAGAAATTCGTGACCTGCTAGGGAAATCCCAGTTGGTTCGACCTTCGTATTCGGTCAGAGGAGGCCAGGGACTTCTCACGCAGGATACGCCCAAGGCAGGCCAGTCCTAGCTTTTGCCGTAGCTGGTCCTTCCGACCCGGCCGGAGTCGGTCCTTTTACCGGTCCTCTGGACGATCCCGCTCGAGGAGTCACCTGTCCGTCTCCGCCCCACGTTCGGCGCCAGAAAACTGGGGACGAAGGTTCAAACAAATAGCAGGCAGACACCAATTCTAATAAGCAGAATCTTTTATTTCTGACTTCTTGGTGAGCAGAGTGGCTTTTTCTTACAGAGAGAAAATGCAATGAAGGGCCCCCGACAAGGGGGGTTTAGCTGCATTTATAACAAAATCTTCAAAGAGAATGATTAGAAAAAAATAGAGCAGTACCATTCAAGGCCATTAGGACATTCTTTACAAAATTTGCTGATTACAGAGAAAAGCGTAAATTCTAGTCTTATATTTGGAAAGAAGCTTATCAGAAAACTTGTCATATGTTTGGCATCTTAATTGGACAATAACCAGACACTGCTTGAGAAAAGCCGGGGAGTGGCTGAGAGCTGCATTCCACAGCTGGAAGCACACTTCTGTTAATAATAATACCTAGCCACACAGAGAACATGCAGATTTTCATACAGAAGCTAGCAATAGATTTTAAATTCCATTCCACAAAACATACTAACCTCCAATTCCTGTCCTTACTTTTCTTTCTCCAAATACCCAATCGCCACACAATCAGCTCTGTAATAGACGTTAAGCCATCTGTAAGCTTACAACGACGATTCTTCAAAACTTTTAAGGAACACTGAAATATCTTCATAGCACGTGTTTAATTATTCTATTCATCTATCCTTCCAGTGTTGCGCCTGCCTCAGCAAATATTCAGTGCGAAGCAGGAACAATACGTGAACTTGCTAGCACTGCGACACCGTGTCCTCACATGTTTAATAATTAACAATACAGATTATTTGAATGAAGGTAAAGTTTAATCTGTATAATATAATCAACATATTTTGCTGCATTTCATCTTAAAAATGATATTGTCATCATATGTAAATATGAGCTTTATAAAGTGGCGCAGGTTGTGTAATATTATAACTGTAGTGCAAGTTTACAATAAGGTGATTGTACTTATAAGTACAAACAGTTCTACAAGGAGCAATTAATTGAGTGCGTTTAAAGTTCTTGGGATGAAACTGTTTCTGAACCACGAGGTCCGTACAGGAAAGGCTTTGAAACGTTTTGCTGTGGCTGAGGCAGCGTGTGCTTGATGCTGTATCCCGATAATTCTCTTTCTGATCAGCTGCTGCTGTGATTCACACTCAGATACAGTGATATTAATACTCCGAGTGGTGCAGTGAGAGTAATATGGAAAAAGATGATCCCCTGTGGCAACCCTTAAAGGGAGCAGCTGAAAGAAGAAGAAGAAGGTGCAGTGAGAGTAACAACGCTAATGCAGTTATGGTATTTAGAATAGTTTGTCCATTCCGTGGACCAATATATTGTTACAAGTTAATTACAATCAGATGCATTAAATTAATAAGCAACATGCAGTGTGGGGTACAGCCCAGACACAGACAGGTAGACATGATGTTTTCGCCACACATGTTTATTTTACAATATTTACAATCTAATAAAGTGCACAAACCCAGTGCCGCAGCACCAATCCCCCCTCAAGTCCAGGCCTTCTCACAATGCCTTTCAGTTCTCTGATCCACCTCCACTCCTCTCCTCTGAGCTCTGTCCTCTTCCACCCTACTCCAGCCATCAAATGTAGGGAGGCGGCCCCTTTTATACATGCCCGGATGAGCTCCAGGTGCTTCCTGACACTCCTCCGCCAACACTCCCCTGTGTGGTGGAAGTTCCGGCTGCACACCTGGAAGCACTCTGGGTGTCCCTGGTCGTCTTCCTCCCTGCACTTCTGGGTGTGGCGGAAGTGCTGAGGTCCAAGGCTCCAAAGGCACCATGGCGCCCCCTGGCGGTGACCACGGGCCCCTAAAGGGTTGAGCTTCAAAGCTCTGTACCCCTGGCCCCCAAAGCAACCAGGGTGGTTTCCCCCACATGGTCTGGAGGAGGCGCAAACCATCCTCCGCTCCATCTGGGTGTTCCGGCTGGGCAGCAGCCCCAGCCACTCGCCACAGCGGTTAATTTCAGTGTGTTTATAAAGCCGCATCACTAATGTAGATCTGAAAAAGAAAGATAAACCACACAGGAACAGTAGCACTGCTTTGATGCTGGGTGCTGCTGGTCTGCAAAACCGAGCGGAGAACTTGCGTACAACAGGGTATGAGGTACCGTGCAAATGGGCGTTTAGATTTTATACATCATGATTTGAACATAAAAACGTTCTTATGCAACATTTCTGTGCATACGCACCGTTTATAAGTGAGGCCCCTGGTGTTCCAAACTATCCATTTCACAATTCCAGATGCCCGCTGTGTTCCTGGGAACACTCAAAGCTTTAGAAATCGTTTAACCTTCTTGCTCTGATCTATGCCTGACCACAGTTTGATCAAGGCTTGAGTTTTGTCATTATAAGCAGGCTGTTTCTGTTTCATTTTTCTTTTTCTGTTTTTTTTTTTTGTTTGTTTTTCTGTTTTTCTTCTTTATCTTATTCTTTTTCTTACCTGTTGTTTCTTTTTCTTCTGTTGCTTTTTCTGTTTCTTGTTTCTTCTTTTTCTTTTTAACTTTTTCTGTTTCTTTTTTTGGTTTCTTTTTCTTTATCTTTTTCTTCTTTTCTTTGCTTTTTATTTTTCTTTCATTTCATTTTTTCGTTTCTTTTTGTTCTTTCTTTTTCCATGTGCTTGATCAAACATCTCCAAACAGTTTAGTCCAGTTTTGCATTCCCCCACACCTCCGCGATAGTCAAGCCCTTCCTTTAGCTGAGCCCACCCTTGTTCTGGTAGCCCTCACTCACTTCTAGTCGAGTCAAGTCAGTTTTATTTAAGGAGCACATTTAAATTAACAGAGGTCGACCAAAGTGCTGCTCAGCTTTCATAAATAGATCAATACATATATAGATGAAGATGGTAATTCTATGTATGTTCGGTCTTTTAGAAGAAAAAACAAAATGCAGCTGTGAGAAAAATAAATTAAAAAAGTTGAGTTTTTAGGAGTTCTTTCAAATGATCCTCTGTGTCAGTTTGCTGATTAAAGTAGTCAGTGACTTGTGGGTTAAGGCAGACGTAGGCCATCAATCTGTTCTTGTTCTACAAGACCAGAGTGCAGCATCTAACAACATAGACCACTGTATCTTTAAATTACCTTAGTCAATGGGTGCCCCTCTTGGGCTGTGTCTTAAGTTAGTTTCTGTCTTATTTAACAGTCTTATTAGTTGTGAAGATTGTAGTTTAGAGCTCCATAATATTATACAGTATATGGCATACCATAATCAGCTCTTCTGGGCCCACTGTTATTTTCAATCCCCATGCTCCTCTTTGGTCAGATTATCTCAAAACACAAGGTGAACTACCACAGTCATGCAGATGTTCATATATTCTGAATTTATGTTCATCCTCCTCCTCCTCTCTCACACAATCACACACACTGACTAGCTTCTCAGAATGACTCTGTCTTGCTGTTCTCGTCCCCCTTTTCTCACTGTGTCCCCCATACAGGTCTATGTGGACATACAAGAATATTCCTGCCGAAACAGCCGTTTTAAAAGGGGTCTCACTGTGATGAGCTACGAGGTGTGTGTGAAGGAGTCTCCTCCAAAGTGTTCAGTGTGTTTTTGGTGCTCTTCTTATTTCTACTCTCCTCTCTATCTACAGATAACAAGGAAGCTACAGTCACTAGTTGTCCAATATGGAGAAGAAGAGTCCAACTGTCCAGGGACCTCATCATGAGACACACAAATATGAAGAGGGCATCTCAGAAGTTCAGAGGGACAAGGAGGAGACAAATCCCACACTGCCCTGGGGCCTTCTTTTGATGAATGGGATAGAAGTCGATGAGGAGCACTGTATATGGAGGTCTGGAGATCTAGAACAGGAGTGTGTCTGCATAAAAGAGGTGGAGGAGGAGGAGGACTATGATAGTGGACCTCTAGACTTTACAGTAGACTCTGAGCTGATGTCTTATATCACTAAGCAGAAAAAAGAAACTGTTGACAGTTTGAAGGAAGAAGACCTCAAGCAGGGGTCTGACAGGCATTGTGTTAATCCAGATGAAGAGGGTCCTGGTTTAGGATGCACACCGAGTGGACACTGCTCCATACCGCATCATTCTGTCAATATGACACATGAATCTGACATGAATCTGACAGGCTCAAGTCCTTCTGGAGAAGGTAGGTTTATAAATACAAGAATTAGCCTGAGGCTGTGGGCTGATGGGATTGACCCAACATGCTTGACCTTTTCTTTATCACTCAGAAATGTCAGCTTGTTGTGGTTTGTGTTTGTTTTTTTTTTTTTTTGTTCTAACAAGTTAAGCCAGTCATTTCACCTTGTCAAATATTAATCAAATATCAAAGCAAACTTTATTGTCATCTCAAACATATGCAAGTATACAGATGGATGAAATTGTGAAGCTCAGGGTCCACAGTGTAACAACATGAAGTGCAAATAAAAAATTAAATTAAAAATAGAATTAAAATTAAAATTAAAAATTTACATTTAAATTAAAACACAAACAAGAGAAGACATTGTGCAAAGACAAGATTGATACAATGTATGATATTATGCAATCTAGATACATAAATATAGTCAATAAATATGTAATATAAATAAATAACAGATATAGGTAATACAGAAATTATCAGTGTATGATAATAGATGTTTAAGACGTGTAAACAATGACAGGTCAGAATGTTTCACAGCAGACGGATATCAAAGAATGTCAAAGTGCAGTGTGCAAAATCCGTAAAGGTCAGTATGAGATTTTCAGTTCTTTTCTACCTGCACACTCGTCTTTGCAGGAAAGTGGCTCACATGTATTAAAGTTCTGTTTTTAGATGTGGGTGAGGCTGCGTTGAAAATCCCAGGGGGCATCCTGGTGTTAAAGAGTCTGACAGCTTGGGGGTAAAAACTGTCCTGCAGCCTGGCAGATCTGGCTCTGATGCTGCAGTATCTTCTCTTGGATGGCAGAAGTGTGAAAAGTCCATGTGAGGGGTGTAAGGGGTCCTGCACAATGCTGTAGGCCTTGTGGACACTGTTTTTGTAAAATATGTGCTGTGGTGAAGGGAGAGGCACGCCAATAATGTTCTCTGCTGTCTTTACTATCCTTTGCTGGTGCTTGTAGTCGGATATGTTGCAGTTGCTGTGGCTGCCAAAGTATAATGCGAGATCAAGCACGGGTAAAACATGTGCCAGAAGAAATTTCTCAGTCCAAAAGTTTGTTTTAAAAATATTTAGAGAAAGTTAAAAGCAAATAATCCACACAAGAATCAAGAAAAAAGTAGTTAAACACGTAGAATAAAAGGCAAAAAAGGGAAAAATGTATCTTCTTTAGTCTTAACTTTTCTTGAGATATTATAGTTATTTCTGTACTTAAGTTGTTTACTTCTTCTTCCATACTTAAAGATTCTTAGTTTCTTCTTCGGTATGCTTTAGACGTACGGCTCAACAGTTAAATAAGTGCTGTTTTACGAGTTACTTTACACACTCAAAAATCATGTAGGCACGTTCACAGGCACGGTTTAAAACCATATTCCTTCTACACCTTACACATGGCAAGGCTGGTCACTAACTGAGAATATTTAGTCAGAGCAGATAGAAATAGCTAGAATATACCAAATTCTCTCAACTTATGGGGGTTATTGGAACCACCCATAGATTATGCATTGTCATCTAGTAAAATATTTATGGATCTTGTATAACTAGGAAAATGGCTCTTACAGTTGCCATACCAGACAGTGATGCAGCTGGTCAGAACACTCTCAACGGTGCATCAGTAGAACATGGTGAGGATGGAAGGGGGAAGACTTGTTCGCTTTAGCCGCCTCAGGAAGTGATGTCTCTGCTGGCTTTCTTGATTACTGATGAGGTGTTATGCATCCACGTAAGTTCCTCAGTTTATGTGCACACCGAGGAACTTGGTACTCTTAACAGTCTCCACATCTAAAAGGTTGATGATAAGTGGGATGTGGGCAGGATGTGATTTTCTGAAGTCCACAATTATCTCTTTTGTCTTGTCGACATTGAGGGATAGATTGTTGTCTTTACACCATGCCGACAGCTGTTTCACCTCATCTCTGTATGCTGTTTCATCATCCCTGCTTATCAGTCCCAGCACTGTCGTATCATCCGCAACTTGATGATGTGGTTGGTGTTGGCACATGGTTGGCTGTGCAGTTGCAAGTCAGCAGGGTGAAGAGCAGTGGACTAAGCACTTAACCCTGCGGCGCTCCAGTGCTCAGTGTGATGATGCTGGAAGTGTTGCAGCCCACCCAAACTGATTGGGGCCTCTCTGTCAAGAAGTCTAGGATCCAATTGTAGAGGTTGGTTTTCAGGCCCAACCTGCTCAGTTTTACAGATTTTGAGGGATGATTGTGTTGAAGGCGGAGCTAAAGTCTATGACTAACATCCTGACATATGTGTCTTTTTTATCCAGATGTTTCAGGGAGAGGTTGTCCACTGAACAATTCATTTATGGTAGCCAAATATGTCACCTTTACTCTGTTTCCATACTAACATTGGGTATAACGGCACCGTGATTGGGGTCTTGTGGGGGGCATTAAGCTGTGTGGAAAATATTTGCTAGATTACGTAGGTGATCTGAGCTGACAGTAATGGTGTACAAAGTATGAGATTACTGTTCTTTAATATCACTTTCTGGTAATGAAGTCTTGTAAAGTATCACATTTTAAATGAGGTGTCATCAAAAATTCTTATCAGGTCTGTGTTGTGGCAACCAAAATAGAAAATGTTTGGACTTGAACATGATTTTTTGCCAAATTGACAGTGAAGTTTCTCAATTGCTCTACGTGTAACTCACTCACTAAATCACTTTTGTTTTGTATTTGTTCAAAAGTTTTTTGGGTTAAAAATGTGGAACATTGCTTCCTAAAGTCTCCTGCTGTGTGTAATCTAACAGATGATAAATGTGCCTTTTTGACTTGTACATTCAACATAAAGACCCTATGCACTCTGAGCTGCAGGTTGCAAATTCACAGAAAACCAAGCTTTCCCAAATTCTCCTGGCCTTTCACCTTAGTCAGATGTATAAAATAAATATAAAACTGGTTCGGTCAGAAATACCATTTTTTTGTAGTTCACATCTTACCAGCGGCTCAGTGGCGCAGTGGGTAGCGCTGCTGTCTCGCAGTTAGGAGACCGGGTTCACTTCCAAGTTCCTCATTGCGTGGAGTTTGCATGTTCTTCCCGTGTCTGCGTGTGTTTTCTCTGAGTACCTTGGTTTCCTCCCACAGTCCAAAGACATGCAGGTTAGGTGCATTGGCGATTCTAAATTGTCCCTAGTGTGTGCTAACCCTGCATTGGGCTGGTGGCCCTGCCCGGGGTTTTTTTTCCTGCCTTGTGCCCTGTGTTGGCTGGGATTGGCTCCGGCGGATCCTCGTGGCCCTGTGGTTGGGATGTGGCTGGTTGCTTAATGGATGGATGGATGGACTTCTTACCAAATGCATTTCAGTTTGTTTAAAAGGACTAGACATTACAGTTCCTGATAATTCAGCACAGCACTTGCCTTGAATAGGGTTGGCAATGTCATCTTTGTTGGGATGACATTAATAATGATCAGTTAGTGATGTTTCCATCAATACAACATATCAATCGTGCACTCCGGTCTCCTAGAGTCTTTCAGCCTTATACCACAAGACACCCACAGCTGAAGCAGGCCCACCACAGGCTGATCAGACCTGGGTGTGTGTTGAATGGTGTAGATAAAAGACAAACAACTCAGCAAGGTTTGGGGTTTTCCGGCCCCATATACTGTAAAGAGCGAGTCCAAGTAGAATTTTACACCAATAGGTTTCATCTAACAGAGACTGCTAACATGGTGGTGTGGGGGTGCATTTATAGAGAGGGACGGAAAGTAGATAGAGAGGAATGCTGGGAAGGAACCCAGATGGAGGCTGGGATTGATGATGTCATCAGAGGTCGACAGAGGGAAGGCAGAAGTGGTGATGCATGATCAGGTAGTCGTGGCAGATTCATGGCGGTGGTGCATCTTTCTTTCTGCAGGAATAAAGAGAGAGAGGTTAGTACCCCGCCATTCCCTTCTGGCATGCGCCTTCACGTTACAGTTTGGGTCCTTATGCGGCCCCCTAATCGTACGTGCGTGACAATGGTTACTACATATATATACTCTTTGGAGTGCAAGCAACTGTTGCTGGGGGTGCCAGAATCCATCAAGAAAGAAAAATGAAAAACATTATTTGTACAAAATCTTAATTTATTTATCCATTCCTAAATAATTAAATGGGCAGGCTATTTCGTATCAGTGCAATACGCTGCTTGTTAAAACGGATGACTCCCGCTCTTACGTGCATGTCTGCGTGGATATTATGAACTTTCGTATCTGTTCAAGTTCTATTTAAATTTTAAATAGAAGGAATTTTTATTTAGTCGACAGAAATATCTTTGGTAGGCATGTAAGTTAAATGTAGGCATCACTGCATAAATTTTTCTTCACCATAGAAATGTAAAGAGTAAATTCACCTTACATTCCAACCAAAGATATTTGTGTCGACTAAATTGAACTTGAAAAGATATATTTTTTCGAATGTGATCACGCAATTCAGATCGAGTTGACACGCACTACATCAAGCCCGCGTGCTATTGTGGTTTTCGTCTGCTGTGCTCAATAAGTCACCCTCCTCGCTCTTACTTTTTTACCGTTCATCTAATGATTACACTGAGTATGGCTTTACCAAAACAATCATTGATGGCAAATAAAGTATCCATTATTCATAAAGCTTCAATTGGTGATCTGTCTTTCTGCGTTAACCGCATATTTTTTCATACATCTCAAACCAAGGGGATACGAGGGTAAAATGAATCGGGAAGCACTGATACATATGTATGTGTGTGTATATGTATGTATGTATATATTGAAATAGTTTTACTGTGAAATAATGCAAAGAGTACGCGACACATGTTTTGCCCTAATTTTGGGGTCATCAGGCGTAAATACTCAGTGCACCCCCTCTCGGAAATCGAACCTCGGTGCTAGAGGCGAAGCCTCTTCCATTGCGCCACGGCGTGTGGTTTGTCTATTTGAGAGTATGTAGATCAGGGTATATATATTGTCACGCTAGGGTCACAGATTTGCACAGAGACACAGGAGATCGTAGAAACAAGAAGGATTTTTATTCAAACACTGCAAACACATGAGCTTAAACCTGCTCCATGACAAGTCAGAGATGACAGTTCCGCTAGGAGCAGAGAGAGAGATAAAAGCAAACAATCAATTCCAAAACCGACAGGCGCTGCGCAAGGCTTTTAAGTTAGCGGAGTATTGCGTGAGGCTTGTATTACGCGTTATAGCGCAAGTGAGAAGGTAAGGAGCAATGTGATGGTAGTCTGTGTTTCAGGGGTATTCCCAGGGGCATCTTTGTCCTCTTGGGGTGCCATCATCCCTCCAGCTTACACCCTCCCCCTCAGCTTTATTCACATTCTTGTGAATCAAGCGACTCTCTGTACCAGGTTCAGGTTCATGTAGTCGTGATAATAACATCTGCGTTGACGTGTTCAGAGCCTGTTCGATGTTTCACTTTGAAGCTGTAAGGTTGTAAGCCCAGAAACCATCTCATGAGGCGAGAGTTTGTGTCTTTCTGTCTGTACAACCATTGAAGTGGAGCATGATCAGTTACCAAAGTGAAGTTTCGCCCCCACAAGTAATAGCGAAGCGCTTCCACAGCCCACCTAATTGCCAAGCATTCTTTCTCAATTGTAGAATAATTACGCTCCCTAGGAAGTAATTTCCTACTCAAATATGTGATTGGATGTTCTTCTCCATCAAAAATCTGTGACAGGACTGTGCCTATACCAAATGCACTTGCGTCTGTTTGCAAGACAAAATCCTTTGTGAAATCCGGGTTCCTTAGCACCGGATAAGAAGACAATGCTTTTCTTAAATTGCTGAAAGAGTGTTCGCAGTTTTCTGTCCACAAGATAGGTCGGTTTTTCCTGCCTCTAGTAAGTTCTGTAAGGGGAGCAGCTCTATGTGCAAAATTTGGAATGAACCTTCTGTAGTAACCAGCAAGCCCCAGAAAAGCGCGTACCTGTTTCTGTGTTTTTGGTCTCGGGTAAGCAAGCATTTCTTCTATTTTCCTTAACTGTGGCCTAAGTAAACCCTTGCCCATAGAATAGCCTAAGTAATGAGTCTCGGACATGCCCAGTTTACATTTCTTAGGGTTAGCAGTAAGGCCAGCCTGTCTCAAGCTTTCAAGAACAGCTTGAAGCCGCTCTAAGTGTGTTTGCCAATCATTGCTGAAAATCACGACATCGTCAAGGTATGCCCCGGAATATTCAGAATGAGGACGCAGGATCTGATCCATCATACGCTGAAAAGTTATAGGTGCTCCGTGAAGACCAAACGGGAGTCTTGTAAATTCATAGAGTCCGTCAGGAGTCGCAAATGCCGTTTTCTCACAACTGCTAGCCTCTAAAGGCACCTGCCAATAGCCTTTCGTGAGATCTAGCGTGGAGATGTAGCTCGCCTGACCCAATTTTTCCAACAGTTCATCGACACGGGGCATCGGATAAGCATCGAATTTAGAGACCTTATTCAAGCGTCTGAAATCGATACAGAACCGAACCTAACCATCTTGCTTTGGGACTAATACGACTGGGCTGCACCAGTCACTTTTACTTTCACAAATTACACCCAATGTCAGCATCTTTTTTACCTCGTTGCGCACAATATTTCGTTGCACTTCGGCTGCATCTGTACGCGAACGCCAGGTTTGGTGGTGATTTTATGTTTTGTAATGTTAGTCTTGCCTGGTAAGTCTGGAAACACATCAGTGTTTCGTTTTATCAAAGTTAACAGTTCTTTCTTTTGCGTGTCGGTAAGATCATTACCAATGGTAACATCGGTCTGAGAAACAGCAGCCAAGGAAGTGTTAACCTCTTGTCGGTCGTGCCATTCCTTCAAGAGGTTAATGTGTAAAATCTGGAATGGTTTGCGCCGGCCTGGTATTCTAACCTTGTAATTTGACTCACACGCTCCTCAATAATGGCGGGCCCTGCCATTTAGCTAAGAATTTGTGTGGATCCGAGGGAACCAGTACCAAAACACGATCGCCAGGTTTGAATTCACAGAGCTTACTGCTCCTATCGTAAAGACGCTTCTGAGTTTCCTGTTCTCATTGTTGGTGTTCCACAGCAATAGAGGAAAGCATAGAAATTCTGTCTTGCAACGAAATTAGTCGATCTGCAAAGCTTGGACCTTGAGCTGCTCTCTCGTTTCCTATCCATTCCTCACGTACCACATCCAGGATGCCTCGCGCCGCCGCGAATAACAACTCGAAGGGACTCAAGCCAGTGGACGCCTGTGGTGATTCTCGCACCGCGTACAAAACAAAAGGTAGGACAGTGTTCCAGGTTGTGGGATCATTATGAGCAACTCGCCTGATCATTTGTTTCAATGTTTTCTTAAATTGCTCGGTTAAACCATTCGGTAGTACTCAGTTTCTTAAAGCTGTCACACAATTGTTTCATCACGCGAGAAGTGAAAGGTGTGCCTTGATCAGTTAAGATTTCTCTAGGGATACCAATACGAGTAAAAGTATCACATAGTGCTTTGGCTACAATTGAAGAGTTGGCCTTTTTCAGCGCAATCATTTCTGGATATCGTGTCGCATAATCAACCAACACCAGCAAATATTGGTACCCATCCTTAATTTTAGGTAAAGATCCCACAATATCTAATCCCACATGCTGAAAGGGAACTTCCAATATGGGCATAGGACAAAGGGGAGCCCGAGGAGGCTTATAAGCAGAGACGATCTGGCAGTCTGGACATGAAGTACAAAACTGTTCAACATCTTTTCCCATATTAAGCCAATAAAATCGTTTTGATAACCGGTCTCTAGTTTTGTCAGCACCGAGGTGCCCCCCCAAGATGTGTGAATGTGCCAGATGCAAAACAGTTTCCCTATGTGCTTCAGGTACCACCAGTTGTTCAATAAATTCCCCCTTTAAATGATCTGAGATCACTCTGAAAAGGCAACCGTCCTTTTCTATAAAGTGCAGGGTTTTCATGCCCACGGAATCACGCTCTTGGTAATAAGAGTCATTGTCAGAGCGAGCCTGTTTAAATGCATATTCTAATGAGCTATCAGTATGCTGCAAATGCACAAAATCTGTCTGTTCAGTAGTTATAGGCATGGGGCTTCTGTCAAAATCGCAATTAGAGCTGTCAATCATAATGAATAATGACTTTTAAGCGCCGCCCCTCTGACGTCACACCGAAAGTGCCGCCCCGCTGACGCAAGACCGGAAGTCCCGCCCCATCGCCTCCTGATGACGTCATTTCGATATTCCCCGCCTCCACGTGACCTCTCCCCGCCCCGTTGGCGCCGCCCCCCGGCGTCGGATTGGTGTAAGGCTTCCTGTCCCCTCCCCGACTCCTCCTCGAACCCTCCCCTGGCCCCTGATTGGTTCCATAAACTTCCAAAGGCCTGACCGCTGTTTGAACCCGGATTGCACCTGGCGGGCGAAATAAACTGTCAACGGACCGTGTGATGGAGGTCTGACCGTTGGTTGAACCCGGATTGCACCTGCCGGGCGAAATAAACTGTCAACGGACCGTGTGATGGATGTCTTCCCCCTGTTTGAACCCGCTCCCACCCCACACCCACCTGCCTGCCCAGGAAACTGTCAAGGGCAGTTTGATGGATGTCTACCCCTCCTTGAACTCCCCACCGCCCCCCTCTCCGGAAAGACAAGCCCGGGCATGTTACAGCCTTTACCTCGACAACCTCGGGCATGCCCGGGGCCTGTCCTGACCAGCTCAGACATGCCCGGGGGATGCCTCGGCCCCCGCCCTTTCTCCGGCACAAGCCCAGACAGGCCCTGGGGTCTGTCCTGACCGGCTCAGACCAGCCTAAAGTAAGCCCCAGCACCGACCCGAGGATGATGGGCGGCCTCCCCACACTGCCCGGTCCCCCAGAATTCCCAGTCCCCCCATACTTACCGGCCAGTTTCTGAAAGGCCATATAAAAAGCTAAGCATTTTGTTCTATCTACGATTTTAAGACATGAAAATATCTCATCTTGGCTTCAAAAACCTGCATTTTTCCAGCTCACACACACAGATAACAAACTGTCAGATCAAAGACACGGTCTGAGTCAGGCCGCATTTAACCATAGGCGCCCCACACTTCCCGGTCCCCCACACCTCCCAGTCCCCCACATTTCCCTGCTGAAAGCCTAAAAAGCTAAGCATTTTGTTCTATCTACGATTTTAAGATGAGCACACCATTAAAACATCTCATCTTTGCTTCAAACTAAGTCAAGCTGCTTTTTTTCCATCTCGCACACAGATAACAAATTGTAAGATCAAAGACGTGATCGCACCCTGTTTCTGGGCCCCGAGGGCTCCCCACCACTTCCCAGCCACTTCTGAAAGTGCTGTATAAAAAAGCAAAGCATTTTCTTCGGTTCTATCTATGATTTTAATATGAACACGCCATTAAAATATCTATCTCATCTTTGCTTTATCACTTACAGGTCCATCCTTTTCCATCTCACAGAAATTCCTCAACCAACATTGAGTCAGGTTCCCAGTGACAGACTCCCAGCAATGGAGCCGGTTTCTCAAAAAGAAATCAAGCAGCCCCGCTTTTAGCAGACCCCCCTTGCAATCAGGCCTGTGTGCTCTGTCTCTCTCTCTCTCTCTCTGAGCGCAGACACGGGCTCGAGACCGCGCAGACCCTCTGCCCATGACGGATGGATCTTTTAAAGTTAAGGGATTTTTAAAGATTAGCTTGTAAAGCTTGAGATAACTGCTAGTTCAGCCCTTTAAAAATCACACCTAGTTAAATTATATGCCGCAGTTCCCTTTTTAATCACGTTTGAGATGTCTAGCCTGGGCTGATTGGTTGCTGATATCAAAAATGTTCTCTTATATACAGAGCTTAACCTTAGGGTCCCTCTCCATTGAGAATATTCAGGAGTGGCTTTAAAGCGCAGGCCGGTGGTGCAGTAACTCTGACCTAATAAAAGTATTCTGAACTACTTGCAGAAGGGACCCGCTTGTGAAATGCCTACTCTTTCGAAACGGCCTCTCTCTGTACGGAGCCGCCTGTTTTTAAAAGGTTGAGATAACAAAACATTTTTGCTTTATAAACTCTCATTTGGACAGCCGGTTAGAGACAGACTCCAGGAACTTACTGTAACGGTGTTTTCATTCATTCATTTCGCTAAATGTAATTATTTTAATACAGGATAGTAACCCAAAATCCGGGTGATTTTAGACGTGTGAGTAATATAATGAAGTTATTTTTAAAAGTAACCCCACACCGCACAAGAGAGACAGATTCCACGTGTGTTTTAGGATTTGCTGCGATCAGTGATTTTTAGTGTTTTGCTGAGCTCGTTTCTATCACCTAGGAGCCTTTGGACAAAGGAAAACTCTGTAAATACACTTGTGCGTTTAAACGGAGATTTATAAGAATGCACAGGAGGCCGTAGTGAGGTATGATGGTTTACTATAGTCAGGGGATGTAAGTAGCCCTTTTTTGCCCCTCCGAAGTTCATAGAACTAAAATGATGTTTTAAAATCGGCAGCTTTAGCTCGTGCTAGTGACCTCGTAAATGGGAGCCAACCGCTCAGCACGCTTGTATAGCTCACAAAATAGCAGAGCTAATTACTCTTTCTTCTTAAACTAATGATCAGATATTCGGGTAATTCTTAATGAAACACTAAAGCAATAGTGAACAGAAATACATGTTCAGTAGCCAAGTAAAACGACCGGTTGCTTTAACATGAAAATAAAGTATCTTTAGAAAATAAAGCATCTAAAAGCATCTTTATAAAAGTCCGATTTTAAAACGTTATAAGAAAAATCCTTGTTTCCAAAAGAGTTCTTTGGAACCATCAGTGCCTTTCTGATCACATCCACCCCAAACATAGCATAGAACTTAATTTCTGTACTCCTTTTAAATGAGAATAGCCAGTATAAGGTCCCTAAAGGAACCGGAGACATCTGATATCTTTTACCCTATATGTTTTCTTGCCAGCCCAAGTCATTCAGATTCTGCTTACAACACAAATGTACGATTATTTTTTCTCAAATGGCCTGTTCTTTGGCCTGCTAATCATGAAAAAAATCATATTTTATTCTCCTGACACTTTATTTGCATATTTTATTATACCTACTTGTATCGACATTTATCTATCTCTATATTTATTTTTCTGTATCATAAGGTAGTTTAAGTCAATTTGTTTTGGGTTCAATAGATGTATTTTCCATATTTTCGATTCTTGTTTTCTTTTTTTCACATCTTCGAGTCCCCTTTTTGTTACTTCGCGCCCCCTAGCGTGGTCAGCCCAGAGTTTGAGAACCACTGTTGTAGGGTTTTATTGGGAAAACACTCTACGGCATTTCAAGCTAAGTTAGATTCCCTTGTTTATTCAGCCGTCCGTCGGTGTTCCATTTTTGTTATAAATTGTATTTAGTCTCTCTTTATTTACTAAGCATTTTATATGATGATTAGAAAACAGTTATCTTGTTCAGGCTTTACTTTAAATCAGCATTTTCATCAACAGGTTATAAACACTTTGGTACTCAGGGTCTTTGTATAATACAGCGTTTTAGAAATTCTGTGAATGCTTGGTAATAGCCTTCCATTTTACAGCAGTTATGAGACCCTGAAAATAAGAACGGTTATAGGAGGTTATAGGAACCTGTACACTACAGGCCAATCAGGATGGAAAATGTTTTTAGTGAATAGTTACATTATATCTATTATAGGCGTTAGCACAAGGATTAAAATTTTACTAAAACTATGAGGTTTTATTCTTTCTTTTAGGTAGTCCAGGTGACATAGGACGGGGGTTATGGAAAACTGCTTTTCCCCTCTGTTTGTGAAAAAGCATCCTTGGTTTTAGTAGCATTCAGGGTCAAGGGACGTAAGTTTGAACTGGGATTCCAAGAGTCAACAAGTGTCTGCAAATGTCTTGAATACGAGTCACAGGACCTGGGTTTTGCAGCAGGGATCATAGTCAGGGGCAGAGTTACGCTAGACATTATTATTCCAAAATGAAACATTGACTCGCCCCTATCACAAAGATAAGACAGTACAAACTAAAATGTACAAATACTAAGTGACAGAGGAGATTAAAAAACATCTTAAGACCGGATCACCCCAAGCTCACCGCACACTACAACAGAACCTACGTGTTCTGCGGTATATTATCAGCTAAATGGTCATCTATGTAGGCAGTTCCACGGGATGGCAAAGAGTTGGGGAAAACATTATTGAACATCTGCTAGTATGAGGCTGATTAACATGAGCCGGTTATTGTTAGAATCTTATCTGGCACTAAAAGTCAGGCTTGTGTTCCTCCTGATTCAGGAAGAACATTAAATATTGGAGTTTAGAATATGAACTAGACTGATAAGGACATGTGTGCCAAAATTAATAAATAAAGTAAATAACCACATGAAAAAGTGGAGTGATTACAATTTGAAAAACTGCCGTGATGTATCAAAACATTTGAAATAAATAATAAGCTTTTTTGACATGCGCAGTCCGGAATAGTCTGAATGTGTCTTAAAGAGTTCATTTTTAAATAAAACTTAAAAACTTAAAAACTTAAAACTTAAAAAGGCAAATTAAAAATATTAAATCTGAATAAAACACAGAAGTATCATTTAATTTGATTGGTTCAGGAAACTGTCAAGAGCCTTTTGATGGATGTCTCTTATTCGGGTCAGTGAAAGGTACTTCGGCATAAAAAACCTAAGGTCTCGGGGTTATGGTCGTTGTGAATAGTGAATACAGAACACACGCCACACTCGTCCTATCTCATTTGAAAAACCCGAGTTGAATTTTGAACATCATGTCCTATGACCGGTTAACCCTGCGGACCCAGGCGCTAGATCTCCATCATATGGACCATTACAGAGTAAAGATTAGAGAATCTTTTGCAGTCTCCATTACAAGATCCATAGCTTCCGCAGGAAGTTGGACAATGAAGTGAAGACCCTTTAGTTGGTCAGAATCATGGGGGTTAGCGCCTAGGGTCATATTCTAAAATATCTTCGATTATATCTATTTAGTTAGCATGTCGGCACTGTTCATATTCAACATAGGTGGTATATTTCCAAGACCAGGGGATTCTTGTCAAAAGGTTAAAATAAAACAGACATCCGAGATATTCCTATTGGAACAGCAACATTTTGTTATAGAGTGTAGAGGTTTGTCTTACATTCTAATTCTTAAAGCTCTATCAGACTATTGTTCATTTCAAAGCAAAATGCCAACAATCATTTTGTTTATAACTAAATTAAATAAACCTGATAAATAGATCCCAGTGCTTGATAATACTTAACCCTAATTGATAAAAAAAAAGGGCTACTTACATCCCCTGACTATAGTAAACCATCATACCTCACTACGGCCTCCTGTGCATTCTTATAAATCTCCGTTTAAACGCACAAGTGTATTTACAGAGTTTTCCTTTGTCCAAAGGCTCCTAGGTGATAGAAACGAGCTCAGCAAAACACTAAAAATCACTGATCGCAGCAAATCCTAAAACACACGTGGAATCTGTCTCTCTTGTGCGTTGTGGGGTTACTTTTAAAAATATCTTCATTATATTATACTTACAAAATGAATAACCAAACATGTTATATAGTGTAAGGGACGCAGGCATGGGCGGCATCTCGACATGTACAGGACCTTGTTCATTAGCCTGGGTGCAAGCCCTATTAAACCTGAGGCCGCAGAAAGAATAGAGAGCTTTTACAGGCAGAAGTGTTAAAAAGAGACACAAGGCTTTTGTAGCATGAGACTGCTCCATGTCTTTAAAGGTAATAAATCAAAGTTTAGGTTTGTACATGACATAATCCTAACAAATTCCTGAGACTAGCAGCCGGTGAGCTCTCCGAGGGTCACCCAGCGGGGGGTGGGTGCTCGAAACGGGCGGGCTCAGTTGTTTGCAAGCGAACTCACAGAGTCCTTCCTCCGATTGGGGTGCTTACAGAACCTGACTTTACTTTCTGTGTGTAGAAAGAGAGGGGCTGATCGCAGGGAGGTCAGCTAAAAGCTGACAGGGTCTGCCACTTGGTCTTTCTCTCTGGGAAATCAGCTTCATTGCTAAAACTGTTTTTTACTCAGAGTCCATCACTGGGAAACCTGATTTAGCGGAAGTATGAAAACGGCCCCTGCTGGAACCATCAGCCCCTCCCTGAGCCATGCGGGCCGCTTGCTTCCACAAGATGTTTCCTTAGGGTCAGCTGAAGATGCCTGTATTTAAAATGTGGGGTGAGTTTGAAGAGAAAAAGGGCTTGTTTTAGATCGATTGTTATACAAATTATATTAAGTATTATAATTACAAATTATACAGCCCAGGCTAGACTTTTTAGATGTCTCAAAAGTGATTTAAAAGGGAACTACGGTATATTATTTAACTAGGTGTGATTTTTAAAGGGCTGAACTAGTAGTTATCTCAAGCTTTACAAGCTAATCTTTAAAAATCCCTTAACTTTAAAAAATCCATCCGTCATGGGCAGAGGGTCTGCGCGGTGTTCACACTTTATTTTATTTTATGACACTGTGTATTTGACCTATAATCTTCTCTTGCCTGTCATGGAGCTCTGTCTAATTACCTGATGTTACAGGAATTGGGAAGTGATGAACTATTTTGGTAAGAATATGTTTTAAGGTCTACATAAGTAAGAGTATAAAGGGGAAAAGTGTCACCCTAGGGCCCTCCCATGACAAAACAAAAATCATAATTGGGCTTTTCTGTTTTTAACTTTTTAATTAAAAATAGTAAAATGATTTCTAATTATCATCTGTGTTAATAGAAATAATTTCAGTTTTTTTGAGTAGACAGAAAATATCAAAATTTTGTGCTAGTGTAACAGTAAGTGCTTTTACATGCATGTACAAAACTGGGATAAGGTAGAAAACCTGCTTCCTTATAAACCTCCGTTTAAATGCACAAGTGTATTTAGAGAGGTTTCTTTTGTCAAAAGGCTCCTAGGTGATAGAAATGAGCTGAGCAAAAAAAAAATAAAATTCATCACTGACCGCAGCAAATCCTAAAACACACGTGGAATCTGTCTCTCTTGTGCGGTGTGGGGTTACTTTTAAAAATAACTTCATTATATTACTCACACGTCTAAAATCACCCGGATTTTGGGTTACTATCCTGTATTAAAATAATTACATTTAGCGAAATGAATGAATGAAAACACCGTTACAGTAAGTTCCTGGAGTCTGTCTCTAACCGGCTGTCCAAATGAGAGTTTATAAAGCAAAAATGTTTTGTTATCTCAACCTTTTAAAACAGGCTGGCTCCGTACAGAGAGAGGCCGTTTGAAAGAGTAGGCATTTCACAAGCGGGTCCCTTCTGCAAGTAGTTCAGAATACTTTTATTAGGTCAGAGTTACTGCACCACCGGCCTGCGCTTTAAAGCCACTCCTGAATATTCTCAATGGAGAGGGACCCTAAGGTTAAGCTCTGTATATAAGAGAACATTTTGATATCAGCCACCAATCAGCCCAGGCTAGATTTTTTAGACGTCTCAAACGTGATTAAAAAGGGAACTGCGGCATATTATTTAACTAGGTGTGATTTTTAAAGGGCTGAACTAGCAGTTATCTCAAGCTTTACAAGCTAATCTTTAAAAATCCCTTAACTTTAAAAGATCCATCCGTCATGGGCAGAGGGTCTGCGCGGTCTCGAGCCCGTGTCTGCGCTCAGAGAGAGAGAGAGAGAGAGACAGAGCACACAGGCCTGATTGCAAGGGGGGTCTGCTAAAAGCGGGCTGCTTGATTTCTTTTGAGAAACCCGCTCCATTGCTGGGAGTCTGTCACTGGGAACCTGACTCAATGTTGGTTGAGGAATTTCTGTGAGATGGAAAAGGATGGACCTGTAAGTGATAAAGCAAAGATGAGATAGATATTTTAATGGCGTGTTCATATTAAAATCATAGATAGAACCGAAGAAAATGCTTTGCTTTTTTATACAGCACTTTCAGAAGTGGCTGGGAAGTGGTGGGGAGCCCCGGGGGGCCCATAAACAGGGTGCGATCACGCTGACTGACTCAGACCGTGTCTTTGACCGGGCAGTGTGGGAGGCCGTCCATCATCCTCGGGTCGGTGCTGGGGCGACTTTAGGCTGGTCTGAGCCGGTCAGGACAGACCCCAGGGCCTGTCTGGGCTTGTGCCGGAGAAAGGGCGGGGGCCGAGGCATCCCCCGGGCATGTCTGAGCTGGTCAGGACAGGCCCCGGGCATGCCCGAGGTTGTTGAGGTAAAGGCTGTAACATGCCCGGGCTTGTCTTTCAGGAGAGGGGGGCGGTGGGGAGTTCAAGGAGGGGGTAGACATCCATCAAACTGCCCTTGACAGTTTCCTGGGCAGGCAGGTGGGTGTGGGGTGGGAGCGGGTTCAAACAGGGGGCAGACATCCATCACACGGTCCGTTGACAGTTTATTTCGCCCGGCAGGTGCAATCCGGGTTCAAACAGCGGTCAGGCCTCCGTCAAACGGCCCCCTTGACAGTTTATGGAACCAATCAGTGGCCAGGGGAGGGTTCGAGGAGGAGTCGGGGAGGGGACAGGAAGCCTTACACCAATCCGACGCCGGGGGGCGGCGCCAACGGGGCGGAGAGAGGTCACGTGGAGGGGCGGGGGAATTTCGGCGTGGCGTCATCAGGAAGCGGCGGCGGGACTTCGGTCTTGCATCAGCGGGCGGCACTTCGGTGTGACGTCAGAGGGGCGGCTAAAAGTCATTAATCATTATGATTGACAGCTCTAATTGCGATTTTGACAGAAGCCCTATGCCTATAACTACTTTGTTCATTAATGCTCGGTTTGTGTTCGGAGGCGTTTGCAATCTGGGAAGATGTAGGAGGACCAGCCCATTCTGGAAGATTGTCGGGGGTGACCTCCGCCGTCTCGCTGGAGAGATCGGGTTCAATATCTAAGTTGGGCTCTAGATTTTCCCCGGCCACTACCAGTTCTTCATCTTGGTTTTCTTCTTCTTCAACCCCCACTAAGTTCATTAGTGGACTGGACTACTGGTCCCTTACATTTATTAATTAGTTTTGGAAAAAAGGGCATTTCTCCGTCCTATGAGTAATGGCCATGGGCATGAGTCTAAAACGGCAGACCAAACCTTAAAGTGGCGACCCCTATAAGTTAAAGGAAGAAGTAAAGTCTGATAATCTTTAACATCACCATGTACACAGCATATTTTTACAGTCTCACAGTCTCTAAGGCATTGTTCATTAAGACAGTCTCGTCTCACAATACAAAGGTCACTTACTGAGTCTAACAATGCTGAGATTTCTCTGCCCCCCAACTTCATCGGGATCAACAAGCCATCTTTTCCATCAGAAGAATATGTAACATTTGAGCAACAAACCGCGGCCAGTCCAATCTCCATTGAATGAGCTGGAGACAAGCAACATTCTCTTGCCAAATGGCGAGTTGATCACACCGAAACATCTACGGTGGCTCCGCTTCCGAAATATCCTCTGCGACGTCCATGTCAACGTCCGCTGTAGTGTCCACGGTTTCCTTGGCCCGCTTTTGCCGCTGTCTCCCCAGAAACAGGTGTCTCATCTACGACTGGATGTCCCAGGGTCTTACCTGACCCCATTCGATTTTCAGGTCCTCCAGCTTGTTTGATCGAAGCAACGAGAATGTCCTGAACTTTCATTCACAGGTTGCGAAGCAGCACGAAATCCACCGCTCTTTCTCCAAGCAGACTGTGAACCCTCCAATCGTCTGGACATAATCGTTAATGATTTAATATCATGACGTAGAAATTCACAGGAGATCGTAGAAACAAGAAGGATTTTTATTCAAACACTGCAAACACATGAGCTTAAACGTGCTCCATGACAAGGAAGAGATGACAGTTCCGCTAGGAACAGAGAGAGAGATAAAAGCAAACAATCAATTCCAAAACCGACAGGCGCGCAAGGCTTTAAAGTTAGCGGAGTATTGCGTGAGGCTTGTATTATGCGTTATAGCAAAAGTGAGAAGGTAAGGAGCAATGTGATGGTAGTCTGTGTTTCAGGGGTATGCAGGGCGTCTTTGTTATCTTGGGGTGCGATCACCCCTCCAGCTTACAATATATACCTGCACCTCACAGCGGAGAAGTAGTGTGTTAAAGAAGTTATGAAAAAGAAAAAGGAACATTTTAAAAATAACGTAACATGATTGTCAATATACAGTAATTGTTTTGTGAGTGTTATGAGTGTTGCTGTCATCAAGGATTTGATTATCATTATTTCTTTCAATCAGGTTCGTATTTGTAGGATGTGTTGTGTTCAAGTTACATTCCGTGTTTGTCAATCGTTGTAAAGATAACAGGTTTCATTCATCGACTCGTTTCTTACTGCATCAGTAAATAGACGTGACACACTGCATGCACGGGTTTTTTTTTACACTGTCTTCCTTTAGCCCAGCGTTTCTCAACCTTTTAAGTATTTGTGACCCGAGTTTTCATAACAGTTTTAATCGCGCCCCCCCTAACATTTTTTTGAAATGTAGATGCATATTTTATTATACCTACTTAACTTTTATCGACATTTATCTAACTCTATATTTATTGTTCTAGTATCAGAATGTAGTTTAAGTTAATTTGTTTTGGTTTCAATAGATGTTTTTTTTTATATTTTTGAATCTTGTTTTCTTTTTTCGCATCTTTGCCCACAGGTTGAGAACCACTGCTTTAGCGGGACATTGACTTTTTTATGCTTTGTTTTCAGTAGTTGCACTTATGAATATGCTTGTATGTGTCACACGCTTCATATTCTATTGCTACCTTCTCAATTGTGTAATTCGTTTTTTGTTCAGCACTCTTTGGAGCTGTTGCTTTTTGTCTGTGCACTGTGTCAGTTCAAGTGAGCCGCTCGGTGTACATGCATCGAAGGTTCCCAGCTGTGCTGGTGCCATCTCGTGCGATGTCCACGGCTGTATTTAATGTCAGCTAAGACTCAGCACTTAAAAGTTTCTCTCGCAGTTTCGCTGAGTTTGTGCCAGACACCACCCTGAACATCTCATCTTCATCTGCATAAGCACAGTCCTTCACCCATGAATATTTAGCGGCAGTGTTTCTATTGGATTGCCACTGACGGACGGCCTTATATGGGCAGACACTAAATTACGCCTCCCACGGCCATCGAGCAGAAGTTTATTATAATATATGGACGAAAAAATAGGTTCCAGTTATAAACATTATGCGTCGAATTTCAAAATGAAACCTGCCCAACTTTTGTAAGTAAGCCGTAAGGAATGAGCCTGCCAAATTTCAGCCTTCTACCTACATGGGAAGTTGGAGAATTAGAGATGAGTGAGTGAGTCAGTGAGGGCATTGCCTTTTATTAGTATAGATTTCTAGATATTAAGATGGTTTTTATAACCATAAATTAGTTTTTGAGGGGCAGGTTGATTCAGATTGAGCACTACTGAAGGCCTAGATGTGAAATGCACGGTCCACCACTGGACCAGATGATTCGTAAATTTCATGAACATTACAACACGAAAATAAACAAACTTGTAGAGAGGTTCAGATTATACTTCTCCCAGTGCGTCTCTCTAAATCCTCCGTGCGGGAACATTATCATAAGGCTTAACAATCTTATTGTTACACCTTCTACATGCACCGAACCATCCTTATTACGAAGTCTTCCTTGCTTTACCGCTGGCTGCTTCTTTCCATTCACCTTCCTAACTCTTTATTTAAACAGTTTTCCTTCTTACTTTTCCGCTCCTTCGCTGTCTTCTCCCTTTTCGTTCAAAATACGCGCCTCCTTGCCTTTTTACAGTCAGCTTCCCTTAAGTCACACCATGGAACGTTTAGCACAAGTTAATACCGGGAATGCCTGTTAAACATCTTACATTTACGAGTAGCAATTTGCGTAGTGAACACTTCGATGAATGAAGCCTGTTATCTTTACAACGGTTGACAAACACGGAATTTAACTTCATAACAACATGTCCTCCAAATATGAACCTGATTGAAAGAAATAATGATAATCAAATCCTTGATGACAGTAACAGTGACAAAACAATTACATTGACAATCAGGTTATGTTTTTTTTTAAATGTTTCCTTTTCTTTTTCATAACTTCTTTAACACAGTACTTCTCTGCTGTGAAGCGCGGGTATTTTGCTAGTAGTAAATAACAGGCAGACACAAATGGAAGTATTACAGTTAAACACTTTCAGACAGGAACTAAATGCATTTTTTGAGTAAAGAGCTGGTAACCTGGCAAAATGTAATACTTGA
The DNA here is from genome assembly GCF_016835505.1 of Polypterus senegalus. Classification (NCBI taxonomy): domain Eukaryota; kingdom Metazoa; phylum Chordata; class Cladistia; order Polypteriformes; family Polypteridae; genus Polypterus; species Polypterus senegalus. Next base: position 171,669,244 of record NC_053161.1, on the reverse strand, counting down.
TTTCACTAGAAATTCAGCTTATCATATCATTTTACAAGAAATTGACCCAATTCTTTGTGTTTTAAAGTGGATTGAATTAAGTCACACCAATAAGCCCCCAGGTCACTTATTAGAGATGAACCCTTCTCCTAACTATACGCACAGCCCTAAGGCTTCTTTGTAGGCCCTCATACTGGTAAATTTCTCCAACTCCCTGGCTTGAATCTTTTCTATATGCTCACATTTGTGTTGCCCCGTTGGTGACATTCACTATTGTATGCACCCAATAGGCAGCAGGCCTGAGCAGCATGTGGAAGGAAAATGGATTCATTTATTAATTGAGCAATTTAGATGAACCAGGCATCACTTGTGTTTTCGAGGCACTGATGTTGAGGCCTGTTTGCTTAGCAAAGGTTTTCAGTGTGTCGGTCTTCTCCTCAAATGGTCTAATATTGAAGAGAGGACAGCTAGGTAATTGTCAAAGTCAAGATCTTCAAGCTGGGATATTCTGTTCCCCTGGGTACATAGGTTTGTCAGATGTCCTCCACATGATCCAGTCAATAACAAACAGAAAGTGGATGGGAGAGATGATACATCCCTGTCTCACTCCTGACTCCACCAGACTCCACTCTGACAGGATTCTGTCAACTATGACACTGCACTAAAACTGACAGTAGAACATTCCCATAAGTGTGACCATCTATGGAGGAATTCCATATGACTAAGATCTTTTATAGGGTGAAGCTGATGCATAAGGGGGTGTTCCACTCTATGCAGTGAAATATGGGCAAACCTTATCGAGATCCTTAACTGTTACAAAGGACTGGAAATTTTCAACTCCATATTATATTTTCTCTTAAGTAGTTTCTGAAAAGTAGGAACTGCAATACCAAGGTGTAGTCTATGGAGAACAATGAATAACAGAATTTTTTATAAAGTGTATTTTGTAAGCCACAGACTATGGAAGTGGAGGTTTGACGTGTCTCACTTACTGGTTACGTTTTTTGCTCATTAATGGTGATGAACCAGCAATCTGAAGAAAACTGAAACTTGGTGAAAATGAAAATGGCGAATCTTGGCGTTTCACAACCAATGAAAATTCAAGGCATTGATCAAGGAAGAAAGATGTACACAAAGTTAATGTCACTTGAAAAGGTCCAATTTCATCTAAGACTACAACTGCTGCCTTTTCGTCTTCTGTAATTTCGATTATAATTTTTTCAGAATAGTTTTTGTTTAAGAATATGAATTTTTTCTCATCATGGGTTGGGTTTACTCATGTTGAATTTACAAAAGATGTTTTTCAACCATTGTTTTGTCATTGTATGGGTGACCTTATTGTCCTTTTATACTCTTTATTATTTAGTCCATAACAGAATACCCAAACTCTCAACCTCTTACCACACTAGCAACTACTGTTGTAACTCAATACTTCCTTCTGTTTTTCATTTCCATCACGTCTCCTTTAAACCAGCAGTGCACTTTATGTATCAAATCTTGAATTTGCGCACGGACTGGGTCATCCATGTTTAGTTTCCAGTCTTTAAGTGCATAACTTTTACACCTCTTAAATAAGTCTTCGGCGGCATCCATCTGTGCAACCACTTCTGGTACCACTTGTCATGCTAGGGTCACAGATTTGCACAGAGACACAGGAGATCGTAGAAACAAGAAGGATTTTTATTCAAACACTGCAAACACATGAGCTTAAACGTGCTCCATGACAAGTCAGATATGACAGTTCCGCTAGGAGCAGAGAGAGAGAGATAAAAGCAAACAATCAATTCCATCAATTCCATCCAATTAGATCTTCACTTTCTGTGGATTCCATTTCCATGGATTTGCTTATCCACATCTACAAAACTTGTACCCATTTCATGATACTTGAGGTTTGCTCACATCTGTCCACAGCCATGCGCAATAGAAAACAAAATCTGAGAAGCCTAATGCATACAGACATAGACTGGAAAAAATAAAGAAAAAAATCAGGTGTATGGTACCGTTAGATGTCTAGGGCTTTACGCGTACTACACTGTACTTTAAAGGTGAGACGATGGGATTTACTCACCTCAGATTTCCACTGACCACCGCACTTCGTGCAGTGCAGGGTTTTGATGTGATGACCAGGCAGTCCTGCTTGGTGGGGCAGTCTTGGGTAAATAGCATGTGCTAACTGTGATGACACTCTTTGTGTCTGTGATGACCTTTGTAGAAAATGGGTAGTCCCCTGAGATGCGTGAAGGGCTCCTCGGCATGACGTCCTGTTGTGCTGCAGGTAATATTTCCATTTCTTTGCGTGTAGGTGAGTTAGGCTGAGAGGTGTCAGCATCAAGAGTTACATACTCTGCCATCCTTCCCTTAGCTTGAGATGAGCTTCGGCTGCTGCGGATCTTATGATTTAGTAGATCTGTCGCAGCTGCTAATATTTCAGCTTCAGCTTCAGCTACTGTGGCAGCAGCTTCTTTTTTGGACTGAAGAGCCTCTAGTGCTGCATCCAGTGCAAGTCTCTCTGCCTCCTTTCTTGCTTGTTCACTTTTAACGGCAAGCTCTTTCATTGCGAAGGATGCACGTAAACAAGCTTTGGTTATGGAACTTTTTGCTGAGGCGTCAGAATAGCGCGTGTGACTTGAGTTGGCCACAGCAGTAGCATCAGTTTTCTATTCCTTCTCCATGTCTGCAACAGTGGAGTTTGGGCTGATAAGTTGAACTGAGTGCTTGTGTAATGAGCTATACCAAAAGAAGACTGCTGATTTCAGGTGATTCAGGACTGGCAAAGTGAATAAAGCTGAAATGGACAATCAGATCCCTATTCGGTCCTGTATGAACTGATTTTCTCATTGTTTACAGCCACAAGAAACGCCAATCTATATTGGAAAGCAGAGTATGAACAGCCCTTACTGTGCTTCAACCTGTCAGTAGTCGGAGTTGATATAAAAGATGCTGTAGAGATGCTGCAATCCGATTTGAGGTGTGAATACTGTCTTTCAGCCAAGTCGCTCTGAGATTCTCCCTTTGATCCCTGGCATGAACGTCCCTTTAATTTACAGGTGATTACATTTCACGCGCTGTGGAATTGCCCTTTTGCTAAGTTGTCGTAGGATCCTTCTTTGATCCGTGTGGCCAGAATGTTCCATAACTTAGCTGCCTTAACAATTCTCTTGCAGTCCATCCCGGACGTGGATATTGGTTTCATGCATGTCTTATACTGGTTTCACATGGGTAACATATCGGTTTTGCGCTTGATCTCTATTTTTTGTATGTGTGTACCATGTCAGTTTCTAATACGAAACATAGTGCTGGGCGGTATACCGGTTCATACCGAAAACGTTTTTTTTTATCTTTGTTATGATATGGATTTTTCTTATACCGCAATACTGGTTTAAATTGCCAAAAACAACATTTGGAACGTGGCGCAGCAGGAAACTGTTCAAGGGGAGATCTTTTTCACTGCTACACCGCTAATCACATACAACGGAGTACATGCATTAGTGGAGGTGTTGCATACGGGCTCTTTTTCACTGCTATACCGCTAAATAGGCATGCTACAGAGTACATGCGTTAGTGGAGGTATTGAATGGTGAAAATGGACAGAGAACATTCTGAAACTGAAGCTGTAGCTGATGATAAAGTTGAACATGATGACACAGAAGAACTTTTTCCGAAAAAAAGGAGTCACGTCCGTTGCATTTAGATACTTTGGTTTTAAAAGGTCAGATGTGGACCATTATGTTCAAATGTGTGAATACTGTGTCTACACTACTGGATAATACTGCAAGCCAAATTGTACTTGTTTTATATTTTTTTCAATACAGTGTAATGTACCTGGGTACTGTGTAATAGTGTGACGACATGCTGACTTTATTGTCGATGATTATGACAAGAATAAAGTCGACATGCTGACTTTATTCTCGTAATATGTCATTAAAGTAGAACATCGTAAACTAAACTTCATTGTAAAATGAATATTTAATTTACTAGATTTTCTCAAACCCTGTCATAAGTTATATAGCACATTAAATGCTTTGTGTTAAGCTGGGCCGGTTCTAGACAGGCATATTTAAGGGGGCAGACAGAAATGTGAAGGGGGCACATGGTGGCGACGGAGGTGGGAAAGGGGTGGGGTGGTGGAGGGGGTGCTCTGTATAACTGTTTTTGTCATGTGATTGGATTGCACTTTGTCAGGCCTCTACCCTAAGACCTGTCCAACTTAGGTGTCCCGCCTAAAGGCTAAGCTTCTGTTGGTGTAGCTCTTAGGGTCACGCAAACCCCCTGACCACGATAAGGTGGCAATCCCTCAGGAGGAAAACTGAAAAATAAAACAACAAAAAATAAAATAAAATATTCCTCATCAGATTATAACAACTAAAAACATGACATTTACCTTAATTGGATGGCCTATATCAAATATATTCAAACCCAACAATAACACAACTCATTATTGCCAATATTAACAAAACTAAAAAGGGTAGGCCAAGTTATAAAAAAAAAATCAATTCACCAAGTCTTGAAAAATAAAACTGAAAAATAGAATAAAAAAATAAATAAATAATGAATAAAATAAAATATCCATCCAGATCTTTACAACCAACAATATAAATTTTATCTTAATTGGATTGCCTAATTCTCAAATAAATTTGCAAAATAAGAGTAAAATAAGACCTCTCAACATATCCAATATTTACAAAACTAAAAAGGGTTGGCATAGTAATTAAAAAAAAACAATTCACCATGTCTTTCCTACAATTCTCAAACTAATTTGTAAAACACGAGAACAGATTTAGAACAGAACATTTGAACTTTTTTCTTCTTTTTTTGTCTTTTTGTCTTGTTTTCAGGTTGTTTGTTTTGTAAGCAACTGAACTCTGTTTGTAACTGAACAGCTCCGCTCTCCTTTCTCCTCAATCCACTCTACAATAACAGTCTCCTGTCTCCCTTTGCAAAAACTCTTACAAATTCATCATATCCAAGTTATTTGTTATGGACTTCTCATGGGCCAAGATCACCAAACTCCTCTTTCTTTTATGTAACATGGTGCAACGATAGGGGGTTAGGACCCGTGACAAAGTGGAGAAGGAACTCTCACACGATGCTGAAGACACACCAATGACCAGGGGCCTCATGTATAATGGCGCGCGTAGAACTCGCACTATAACATGGCGTAAGCACAAAAGCCGAAATGTGCTTACGCACAGAAAAATCCAGATGCAGGAATCTGTGCGTACTCCAACTTCCGCGTTCTTCCGCTACATAAATCCTGATCAGCGTGAAAACTAACGCTTGTGCACGCGCATTATGTAACACCCCAAATCCTCCCAGAATTACGCCTCTTTGAATATGCAACTCAATATAAATCGCCCTTAAGCGCAGCCTTCTGTGAAAAGACAATGGGAAAAGCACGGGGGGAAACATAAGAATTTCAGTGAATACCAAGTGGAGGCAAAGGAAAAACATACTATTTGTTCAAATAAACCGTGGTATAATCAACAAAAGGAAGTTGATCGAGTGACATAGCGTGTTGGAGAAACATGAAAGCTCACATCCACAAAATCGCACAGTGCCGGAAATAAAAAAGAAGTCACATATCAAAGTCGCCGTGGAAAGCCGAGTTGTAAGCCCACTGTCTGAGTGTCATATGAAAGCTTATTAGGGTACAGAGAAACAAAGGCACACAGTGAGGAAAAAGCACGAAATGTCAACTTCAGTCTCGACATTTCCACTTTAATCACGTAGTTTATTTTGTCATTAAAGTAGAACATCATAAAATTCATCTTAAAATTGTTTAATTAACCAGTTTCTAAAATCACATCGTAATTAAAGTAGCACGTTAAATGCTTTGTTTTGTATTTGATCTTCTATGTGCTCTATGTGTGTGAATCACTACTTGCTTCTTATTAAACCGGCTCTCTTCCTCCAACTGTACACAGAGTCCATTACATTCGTGATATTACAGCTCTCTGAATAACTAAAATACTGAGATGTATACGTGATGTCATTTTCATGATGATAGGAGTTAAAGAACGTTTGTGCTCATGACACAAGCATTTAACTTTTGCCGAAATTTGTCGCTGCGTTTTTAGCTGTGTTGTTATTTTATCTTTCTGTTTTATATTCAATATATATTGGCGTAGCCGTCACTGCAGTCCTTGTTTTTCTTTCCCCAAGTAACCGATCGCCACACAATCAGCTCTGTAATAGGCGTTAAGCCATCTGTAAGCTTAGCGCCGATTCTTCAAAAGCGTTTAAAGAACATTGAAATATCTTCGTAGTACACGTTTAATTATTCCAACGACACTCCCAGTGAAGAATATAGATTATTTAAGTGAAGTTAAAGTTTTATCTGTATAATTTAACAAACATATTTTGCTGCATTTCACCTTAAAAATGATATCGTCATCATACTGTATGTAAATATGCGCTTTACAAAGTGGCTCAGGTTGTGCGATATTATAACTGTAGTGCAAGTTTACAATGGGGTGATTGTACTTATAAGTACAAACAGTTCTACAAGGAGCAATTGATTGACTGCATTTAAAGTTCTTGGGATTAAACTGTTTCTGAACCGAGGTCCGTACAGGAAAGGCTTTGAAACGTTTTGCCGTGGCAGAGACAGCGTGTGCTTAATGCCGTATACCGATAATTCTCTTTCGATCAGCTGCTGCTGTGATTCACACTCAGATACAGTGATATAAATACTCCGAGTGGTGCAGTGAGAGAAATATGGAAAAAGATGATCCGCTGTGGCAACTCCTAACGGGAGGAGCTGAAAGAAGAAGAAGAAGAAGAAGAAGAAGAAGAAGTGAGAGTAACAACGCTAAAGCAGTTATAGCATTTGGAATACTATGGCTGTTCCCTGGACCATTATATTGTTACGAGTTAATTACAATCAGATGCATTACACTAATAAACAATATGCGGTTTGTTTCTGTGTATTTATAAAGCCGCGTCATGAAAATAATGATAATCACACAAGAACAGTACCATTGCTTTGACGCTGGGTGCCGGCAGTCTGCAAAACCGAGCGGAGAACTTGCGTATGACAAGGCATGAGGTACCGTGGAAAAGTGCGTGGCTTTACGCCAAGTGTAGGTTTTATACATCGCGATTTGAACGTGGAAAAGTTCTTACACAACATTTCTGTGCGTACGCACCGTTTATACATGAGGCCCCAGGGCTCTTACATACATACAATTTATGCAACTCAGGAAAGGCTTCCTTGTACTCCTGCAGGAGTTTACACACAGTGGACAGGTCTGTTTCCTTTGAACACTTTTTGAGCAGCATCTGTTTTGCCACAAGAACTTCATTTTTCAGACTTGCAACATCTGCTACAGTGCCAGCCATCACAGCCAGAGGGTGCAACAGGATGGGATCTAGAAATGCACTAGATTTGGGTGCAAGACTAGATATGGCTCTCATCAGTTCAATATTCTTGTGTGAAAATCTAGTTTCCATTTCTGAAATGTCCCTGTCAAGGATTTTGAGCCAGGGATGTTTTCAGAGACTGATGGGGGGGAAATTGTAGGGTCACCAGAGTCTGTATGGCCCAAAGTTGAGAGCACAACACTTTGACCCTGGTGTTTGCTCATTGTTCTCCTTCTCTTTGTTGGATGTGACTCATCCTCAGCAGGAGATGACACTCCCCAACAGTCATCCTCAAGGATGTTTTTTAAGGAGTCCAGTGCTGCACTAACAACCTCAGAAGCACTGCACAGATCAACTGACTGAGACTGTAGAATAGCATTTGCTGGTTTCAAGACACCAAGCACCCGCACTGGGAACTTTCCAATCTCAAAGTAGTGATGCCTCTTTATTTGGCATAGCAGGCCTGATGCCTCGGTACACAGGTCAACTGCAGCATCATCATCCTCTGTCATCTCTGATAGGATACTAAGGATTTGTTCTTGATTGTCCACAGTGCACCTTGTCACCTCATAGTGGCTTGTCCATCTGATCTCAAGCAGCCTTTTTAGACAAGGTGCATCATGTTTATTGAGCACATAGTGGTGGTGAAAAAAGTTGTAGAGTGAACTAGATGGGCTAAAAAATCTTTTTGCACCCGGCTCACTCTACATGGCATGCACAACCAGTAAGTGCAGTTGGTGGTTGTAGCAGGGGATGTATAGGACATATCTGTCAAGCCTCTTTTGGAGCAGAGCTTGTACACCACCTCTAACCCCACTCATCACAGAAGCCCCATCATAACACTGGCTAAGCCCATCATAACACTGGCTCAGTATACTGTCAGCACTGTAACCAGCAACACAAAGGTGTAACAGCATCTCAGAGGTGATGTACTCTGCACCAAGTTGTTGCAAGTTAAGCAACCCAATAAGATGCTCCTCTGGCATGGAGTTTCTGACAAACCGTATTATCACAGACAAATTTTCCACATTGCACCTATCCCTGGTCCCATCACTTCTGAGGCAAAACCTTTCAGAATCAGCACTTTCATATTTTTTCCTGACTTCTCCAAGCACCATGTCAGCCAGTGTTTGGATAATTTCATTTGGATATCCTTAGATGTGTATTTTGCATTTTTTGGGATACCCTTAGCAATGCTTGCTAGCTTCTTGTCCTTCTCTAAGGTATATTCCATCAGTTTTAGAAAAATACCTGAAGCAATGTCATCATCATTACTCACTGCATCATGTCTCAAAGTTTCTGACGTCCCACGGAGCCCCAACTCATTTACAAAGAGAAACCTTATAGCACTACCAATACTCTTGACATAGTAATAGTTTTTTTCAAGTTGTGTTTTACCAGCCAACATTGAATCCACTATTCCCCCGTGACCTCTCTGCTTTTATGCTCAGTCCAGAAGGTTGAAGCATGCACATGGTTGTGGCTGGACACATGCCTCTGTAGCCCCTTGTCTCGATCAAGTGCTGCTTTCCAGTTGTTAAAACCAGTTAAGGTAAAAACTACATCCCTCTCATTAACAGTGCTGCCATATTTTCGACAGGGGTAACAGAAGCATGCATCCCGCACAACAGAGTACTCCAGCCATGGTCGTGTGCGGTACCAGGCAGGATTGAATGATCTTAATGTTGTACCACCAAATACACATTTGGGGTAACTACCCAGTATTGGCTGGGATGGTGTATTGCCATTTAAGTCACTGGGTAGCTGAGCAGGTTGCTTTGGGGCAGCAATTGTTGGCAGAGGTACAGGAGAACCAGTGCCTGTTGATGCCACAGGAGTAGACATGCCAGCTGATGTCTCTGATGTACCAGCAGCAGCATCATTGCTACTGCTATTGGTACAGGCAGGGGCAGCGCCACACTTTTTAAAAGCTTGGAAAAAAGGATGCATCTCACAGCATTAACTTTCCCTTTGTGAGCTGCTGGAAGCTGGGTGGAAAGTGAATAATCTTTACTAAAATCGCTGGGATTACATCAGTATATGAAACGAGAAAACTGTTGAGTGCAGAGTTGAAGCTGAGGCGGGGCTTTGTGTCGGGGTCTGACAGACAGACACAGGTCCTCAAGTCGGCTCTATGCAGCAAACACAGTGGTGCTTGAGGAAAAGAGAAAGAAACACTTCTCTACCAGACTGAAACTGTGAGAACAATGGACTAGTCCCCCATTAACTGTACAAATTATAGATGTATTTTTTAGTTGTTAATTATATCACGAGTCGCTGTGATGTTGACGACAGAGATTTGATGCTTCCTCAAAACCTCCCGCTGCTGCGCAACTCATTTTGCTCTTCCCTGCCTACTGAGAAACCTGAAACAGGGTCATTTGCATACTAACAGTGATTGGATGTTTAGCTGGGGGGCGGGTGAGTGGGTGATCTCTACGGAGTACTGTGTGAGCTGCGGACAAACAAAGCACGGAGGGAAAGAGCGAACAAGAGGTGAAACCAATCATCTCATTTATGCTTTTTCCAGTGGATTTTTCAGCTAATGTAGTAAATTTTGTCCATATTCAGTTTGTGGGCAATCTATTATTTTCTTTCTCAACTTCTAAAAGTTTGATTTAAGGGGGCATTGCCCCCTCTTGCCCCAGCGTACAGCCGGCCCTTATGGAGGAATATTTCGGACAAAATGAAATAAATAAATAAATGCGTAAATAAATAAAAGTACTCTGAAATGTGAGCATAAATAAATAAATGTGTCATGAAATGAGAGCCTTAATAAATAAATATGTCATGAAATGAGAGCATAAATAAATAAATGTGTCACGAAATAGGTTTTTCGTTGCTTATTTATTTATTTCATTTTATCCGTAACATTCCTGCAAACCGTCATGAAATACGGCTTGAAATAAAACTGTCACTTTCACTCGTCAAAGTTGTGAGGTTGGGCTCTAACACGCCCTCTAGTTACTGATTGGTGAATCGATAGCACAAGAATTCATTAGAAAAATGGTTACTACTGCCGATGAAATGGATTCTGGCGAAGATATTACGTATTTCAGAGAGAGAATTGAAGATTTATCGGAAGAAATTACAATGTTGGCGGCCCTTTTAGAACTGAGTATTTGACCCTTGTTTTACGAGTATAAAGTCAGTTGCATATTCGCAGCTACTTTTTCAAACAACTGTACAGCTCTGATCAGTGGCAAAGTTGTTCATCCATCCATCCATACATTTTCTAACCCGCTTGTTCAGTTCAAAATATTAGTTGGAGCTGCTTTGGGCATTCCATGTCAAAGTACCTAAACTAATACAGCCGTTGCAGCTTACCGTATGTCAAACTGGCTCATTCGCCTTGTGATCATCTTCTCCAATACACCTTATAGATCTGCAATCTGTCGTACTTTTAAACCGCATAACAGAAGGTGTTCTATTGACTCAGCTGGAATGTCAAAGGTTGGACGTCCAGAGCAGGGAACTGTGTCACCTGAACTGGAGTGTAGTAGAGTTCGTTCCACCTGTTCTTTGATAATTTCAAAATCAGTTTCATCTATATCGGAGTCTAAAAGGGCCGCCAACATTGTAATTTCTTCCGATAAATCTTCAATTCTCTCTCTGAAATACGTAATATCTTCGGCAGAATCCATTTCATCGGCAGTAGTAAGCATTTTCTAATTAATCCGTGTGCTATCGATTCACCAATCAGTAACTAGAGGGCGTGTTAGAGCCCACCCTCTCAACTTTGACGAGTGAAAGTGACAGTTTTATTTCAAGCCGTATTTCATGACGGTTTGCAGGATTGTTACGGACAAAATGAAATAAATAAATAAGCAACGAAAAACATATTTCGTGACACATTTATTTATTTATGCTCTTATTTCATGACATATTTATTTATTTAGGCTCTCATTTCATGACACATTTATTTATTTATGCTCACATTTCACAGTACTTTTATTTATTTACGCATTTATTTATTTATTTCATTTTGTCCGAAATATTCCTCCATAGGCCCTGGTGTTAAGTGTTCCCCGAGCTATGTTAAATTGGTACGTGCTTCTTAAACTGACTTCCTCTTGTACTGAGGAGGCGCTGGCAGTTATCACCGCACAGAATACATTCACTTCATGATATTCCTGCTTCCTGAACATTTAGAATGCTAAGATAAATACTTGATATAATTTTCATGATGAAATGCATTAAAGCAAGTATTAATCATGTGGGGGCATGGCGGCGTGGAGGTTGCACTGCTACCTAGCAGCAAGGGGGTCATGGGTGTACCCTGCCTTGAGTTTGCATGTTTTTCTGATGGGTTTACTCGGAGTGTTTCAGTTTCCTTTCAAAGTCATGTAGGATGTGGTGTTTTTTTATGCTATATTGACCCTGCTAGTGTGTGTGTTGCTCGTATTCACCCTGCGATGTGCTGGCGTTCAGGATTTGCTCCTGCCTCTCACACAATGTCTGCTGGGATGGGATGGCATAATTAAACATGTATAACAAAGATTTTTTTAATGTTCTGAATACTCCGTGGGCTACGTTTTTAACTAGTTTTAATTTCACAAAGACGTTTATTGTGTGGTGATTGGTTAGATGGAGAAAGAAAATGGAAGGATAGGAGCTGAGGGTTTGATACGTCAGACAGACAGCATGCATGCAATAAAGAAAGTCTGCTCAGAAGAACATCCATTGAATTCTGTGTTTGTGTCTCCGACCACCTGATCACAAACCCAACATTTACACAATATTTAAGTTAAGCCTAAAAGATACCCATTCATACATCCAGTGTTTTGGAGCCTCATCACACCTTCCATAAAGTTCTTCACACTGAACGTAGACCTGGGAACCCTTACTGCATAGGAGCATCACTACCGTGCATGTGTAATGTGGACGAAGGTTCAAACAAATAGCAGGCAGACACCAATTCTAATAAGCAGAATCTTTTATTTCCTACTTCTTGGTGAGCCGAGCGACTTTGCCTTACAGAGAGAAAATGCAAGGAAGGCCCCCCTCATGTCAGTGGAGTCTACTGCAGTAATTGTAGTGGAAAATGTGGTTAATATCCACTCATCCGTGAAACCAGGATAATTTAGAAAAATACCATGATGCAGAATTTTGGTAATACTGCCCAGCACTAACGAAACATACTGGTTATGCGTGCGCACCCTATCGCAACTTTGTGTATGAACTATAGAGGTTCTGCACATAGACATATATAGATAGATGCCGCATTCACTGTGTTGCCCAGTTGACACAATACATCAGCGCGTCCGCCCGTTGCGAGTGGCAAAAGTGCCATTTAAACTAATACAGGTAGACGTGGAAACCGGGTTTTCAGATGAAAAACCAATAACATTTAAAACAGTATCGTTTTCATACAACAGATTTTGGGGAACTGTTTAAATGCAATTATTTATATCCAATTATACACTAATAATGGCAAATATTAAATATTATTATTATTATTATTATTATTATTATTATTATTATTATTATTATTATTTAATAATTCCACATAAGTAACATTTCTTGGACTGCCTTCCATCTCCAAAACATTTCTAGACTTTGTCCTGTTCTTACTCAACACAGTACTAAAGTATTGGTTAATGTTGAGTCACCTCACATATAGATTACTGTAATGCTATTCTATCTGGCATCCCAAAAGCGTATCCATAAACACAAATTCTTCAAAATTCTGCTGCCAGGATAATAACCTGCTGTTCTAAATCCACTGAACATATCACACGTGTTCTCTCTCAACTTCACTGGCTCCCTGTTCACTACTGAATACAATAGAAAGTACCGCTCTTAACATTTAACGCTGTCCACAGTCTTGCTCCCCTACCTCACTGATCTCCTCCAAACTTACACTACCTCTCGCTCGCTCAGATCCTGTAATTTGAGAGTATTCAGCCTGGCAATATGGTGCAGCCTTAGTTTGTGGAAGACAGACACAACTAAAGACGAGCATTAAATGATGGTTGTCAATTTCAAACTGTGTTTCCTCAATGTGCTCCTTGAGAAGAAACACATCATCTGAGCCAATCTCAGCCTGAATAAACTTATTGATCAAAGATACACTGACAGCTTGCTCAAATGTTGACTGTCGGATAACACGCTCACCTACTTTGACCACCTTGACTGTACCCTCAAAAGGAATCATCAAACCTCCTTTGTTTTTTAATGTGAACAAGTGGTAGCTTTGATCATATGATGCCGGTACAGCATCTGTTACCAAACTAGCACGGCACACATGACAGAACAGCTTTCTTAAAATCCTGTCTAAGGGCTACCTCCCACTGCTTTCTGAGGTATATTTCTTTGGGAAACCTTCAGAGTTTGAGAAATGTTAACAGCTAGCAACAATCTACATAGTTAGTGACTAAATACGTTTAGCCAAAATGTTGTTTGGAGGCTCACTTGAGCACATAAATGCATAGCTTTGCTAGTTTAGCCTGGCGTAGCTAAAGTTAAGATTATAAAGTGGGATTTTCTAATGGCCAAATATAACAAAAACAGTTTTCAGCCTTACCTATGAAATGTAAATCCCCAGGACCTGGTTTGGAGTGTACAGCGATTTGCACAATCCCAAACTGCACATGCATTAAGCATCTTTATCCATTACTTCACTCCACAGCAGTGCCACTTGCAATATTGCAGCGATGTTGACGTATGATGCTGCTGCTCATGCGGCGTCTAGTTATTCTATGTCTATGGTTCTGCGTGCGAAATATATTGGCTGTTTACGTGATCTTCAGTGGAAATGGGAGGGGCAAGAAACAGGAACTCTGGTGCCTGTAGAGTCATGGAGCGTGAAGAGAATCTGACAGGAGGCAGATCTGGGTTTAAACAGAGCAGTATTTTTTTCCGATACAATAGGTTTGCGAAAGGAATTGCTGGTAATTATTACTATTTAACAGAATCTCCCATTGAGTCTGTAATGAACACAAGGCTGAAGTTAAGTATGTATTCGGTCGTCGTTTTATTCGCTTCCAGCTAAATGCTCGCTTGCAACCCTTGACTTTTTCATACAGCTGTTGCAAACTAGTTACTTATTCTAAAGGCAAAATATTCTACATTTACGACTGACACCTTTATCCAGCATAATATTTAGTTACTGCTGGTTACGTTACTTATGTCCAGCGATCCCGAAACCGTGCCGCACAGACAGGTGAAGTGACATGCTCATGGTCACACAGTGTAACTATCAGGACTTGAATCGACAAATGCACATCTACAACATGTATATTATATGGCATAATATAAACTTGTCCAGGACAGATTTGTTTGTTAAAGTTGAGTTTAATATTTTCAACCCATTCAAGTCCTAAATCTGGAATATTTATTCTTTGAAATAATGTATCAGTTTGCTGTTTAATGTACACATTATAGACATTCTTTTCAAATGTTTATTATGAGACCAACATGCTTTATGTGAGTTTCATAGACTTTTATAGCACCACTGTGATTGTGGGACGTGACTGACTAGTGTGTTAATAAATGACAAGATGAAGGGGGAGAACAGCTGAACAAATAACATCATGTGGGGCAGAACAGTCAACATGACTCGTTTTGTTTCGAAACCAATGAGACAGAAGACAGACGCTGAATGCTGGCGGCGTGAGAGGCCGAGTGTTCAACCCACTGACGGATAAATTGAGAGAAAATGACAGAATTGAGGAACATTATGACCGCTAGGTGACAGAGTTTAGCTTTACACTCCCGAGCACCCACATTAGATGTAATTCCTGCAATTCTTTAGGGTGAAAACTTTTTATCAAACCGAAAGTTTCTTTCAGATGAAAATCACATCTTTCATTTGTCTCTTTGGCTAACGGATTTATGAATTTTCTTACTACTTCTTCTTTTTTATTTTATTTTTACCATTTGGCCTTAAAGGGGATTCTAACTGATGGGCCGGAGAGTCCGTGTTTTGTTTCGGCCTGTTTATCGTTCTACATTTCCATTTCGTTACTTGTCTGGCACCTTTATTAGATACTAGCCAACCCATGGTGTAGCATATCCCGCATAATTATCAACCTGAACAGTCAACGTGGCTCACAGCTGCATGTGGACTGTAGCACAGACCAAAGCAAGTGAGGATGTGTTTCGTGACGCGCTGGGGGCGGGCACATAAGCAAGCAGTGCGCATGCCTCAAGAGCGAGGGTGGATGCGGGAGAAGGGTGAGAGTTGGCGGGCGGGGCTCTGTCATGCGTACCCCATGGTCGGGCGACTTGGTCGATTATATATATATATAGTGGAACCTCGGTTCACAACCATAATTCGTTCCAAAACTCTGGTCGTAAACCGATTTGGTAATGAACCAAATAAATTCCCACATAGGATTGTATGTAAATACAATTAATCCGTTCCAGACAGTACGAACTGCATTTAAATATATATTTTTTTAAGTTTTTAAGCACAAATATAGTTAATTATACCATAGAATGCACAGTGTAATAGTAAACTAAATGTAAAAACATTGAATAATACTGAGAAAACCTTGAACAACAGAGAAAACTAACACTGCAACAGTTTGCACTATGAACCGCTCGCTAAAAACACTTTTTTTAATGAGTTTTAAGCACAGGGAAAACAATGAACATTTGAAAAATCCTTAATTTAATAAACAACCAAGAAAAGTAACATTGCAACAATGCTGCGCTGTGTGTGTGTGTCTCTCTCGTGCGCCTGTGTGTGTGTGTCTCTCTCTCGCGTGCCTGTGTGTGTTTGTCTCTCTAGTGCACCTGTGTGTGTCTCTCTCTTGTGCACCTGTGTGTGAGTGTGTGTTTGTCTCTCACTCCCATGCCTGTGTGTGTGTCTCTCTCATATGGACTTTACCAGAGACGAAAGCGACTCATGCTGTGTTTGGTGAGTTGTTGCGTGCGGGCACATGAGTAGGTAGTGCACATGCCTCGAGAGCGATGGTGGGCACAGGAGGAGGGTTAAAGTTGGCGGGTGGGTTCTGTCGAGCATATCCCATGGTCTTAGAGTTGGCGGGCGGGGTTTTGTGAGTTGGCGGGCTTGGCTGTCTGTCTTGCTTGCGCTCACTGTCTTGCGTGCCCTTAGTGAATTATATACTGTATATAGATGGGTTATTTCTCCTATGAGGGAATTCAAAGGTAGCTTACAACATTTATGATATAATTAGCTACGTTTCATGCTTTTTTTTGTTTTTTTAACCTCTTTTGGAACATAGGGAAGTTAAGCGATTCGCTCAAGGTCCCCCATTGTCAGTAGATACAATTGCACCCACAGCCTCAGGGTTTTTAGTCCCAAGCCGTCGCACTTATGCCACGCTGCCAGTCTGCTCCTCTGTTTGGGGCTCCACAGTTGTGCCCTGTGAAGTGTTATACTGTGCTGTACATGTCGACATAGCCGTGTGTCCCTTCTTTTTTTTATTCAGGTGAGACTCATCAAACTTGGCACACTGACAGGTACTCCACCCTGCACTGGAGGAACTGTGTTGGTCACGTCAATCAGAGGTTAGTAAATTCCACCATGTCACCTTTTATGTATATGAAATGCATGTTTATTAAAGTAAAAAAAAAAAAAACAAAAGGTATTTTTGCAGATGAAAACAAGACAGATGTTTCTTTGTAGTTCATCTGAGTCCATCAGGTCCTAGTGTGCCTCACAGTTAATACTAGAAGTCAAGTCAGATTCTGGGCACTGATGTTAACAGCCTGGATATCCTTGATATTTCATGGTTTCTTCACACATTGACAGAAAATAAAGCCTATTCTACCTTTAAAAGAAAATAAACAAATAAAAAGCCCAATTAAGAGCCCATTGACATTACAGAATGTGCTCCAGTGGAACTGACCATAAAGCCCTCTCTTTCACACTTCTCCCCCTGTAAGTGGACCCTTGAGCACACTCTACACGGCCCCTCTTCACTCTTACCCTTTGACTCGTACACTCTGAACAGCTGAGCATTTATTCTGCCAGTGGCGTTTCTGGTGATGCATTTTTTATTCAAGTTTTTAATACCTTTATCCTACAAAAGTACTTTACAGTATGGTTTCTTAAGATATCTATACATTGCTGCCCAAAATGTTTGGGACAAAGACCTGTTTTTCCTTGGTTTCCCCCTCTGCTCCCCAGTTTAATATTCAAATTCAAACAATTCTGACATTGTGATTAAAGTGCTCACTGCAGACTTTCAATTAAAGAGGTTTGCAGACATTTCCATGACAACACTCTCTCTACATGGTCCCCCAAATTCATGACACCATGATATATGGGACAATTGGCGTCCCAGTTGTTTGATTCCTCAGGTGGGTTTCATGGCTTCCTAAGACACCTCAGCTCTATTCTACCCTTTGTAGTCTGTAGTTGGAATTGTTCAACATAAGGACAAGAGTTGTGTCAATGAAAGTCAAAGAAGCCATCATGAGGCTGATGAGCAAGAATCAAACCATTGGAGACATCAGTGAAATCTTAGGATGACCTCAATCAACTGTCTGGGATATCATGAAGAAGAAGGAACACACTGGTGGGTTCAGGAATCGTAAAGGAACTGGTAAGCCAAGGAAGACCTCCACTGCTGCTGACAGAAGAATCCTCACTATGGTTGAGAAAAGCCCCAAAGGCTTGTGCATCAGATCAGAAAGACTCTTCAGGGGGAGATGTGTGTGTGTGTGTGTCAGAGACGACTATCAGCAAAAGACAGAAACCCAGAGGACACACTGCAAGATGCAAACCACTAGTTTTTAAACAGGATAGTCAGATTACAAATCTGAAAAAGGACTTAAGAGTCTGCAGAATTCTCAGGAAAAGGTCTTGTGGACAGAAGAGACAAAGATGAACCTCATCAGAATGATGGCAAAAGTGTGGAGACGACAAGGAAATGCCGAGATCCATAGCAAATTAACATTTGAAAAATCCATAATTTATCCAAAAACTAACCATAAACAACCAAGAAAACTAAACTTGCATTAGTCGAGTTCTGGCATGAAGGAAGTGAGGAGGAACTGGGTGGAGAGGAAATTACAGTTTTGAGGTAAAGTCCCTCTGTGCGATGCACGTCTGACTTTGAAAAATGTACTATAGAAGGAGAGACTGAACACGTGTGTAAATCACCGGCGCGTACGAACCAGAAGGGAAACAAAATAGAGCACAAACAGTTCACAGCGAATGCACAGGGAGAGACTGAACACGTGCAGAAATCATCAGCGAGAACGAACTGGAAGGGAAACTGGCTTGTTCCACACCCGAGTATGTGGTTGTGAACAGATGCAAAAGTTTGGCAAACTTTTTGGTCATAACCCGAAATGTATGTGTTCCGAGACGTTCGTGACCCGAGATTCCACTGTGTATATATTTATATTCATTGCATTTATAGTCTGAGTCCCGACCTGATTGTATGGGTGGTTACCTACCAGGTAGCATGTGATTGGTCTGCCATTCAGCAAACATCCACCACGGTGCCCTCTTCAGTTGCGAGAAGCAGATCATGGAATGTTACACAGTTACTATCAAATAATGTAAAATGTACGCGACACGTGTTTTGCCCTCCTTTGGGCTCATCAGGCGTACACACTCTACTGCTCCCCTCGCAGGGATTGAACCTCGGACGTCCGCGTTAGAGTCGAAGCCCCTTTACGCTGCGCCATGGCGTGTGGTTCATTTATTTGACAGCCTGTAGATCCAGAGTAATTACACTAAATGCATTTGTGGTCTGAGTCCCAACCTGATTGTATGGGTGGTTACCTAATTATTTGACAGTAAACTATGCAACATTCCATTCTCGCAACTGAAGATGGCACCGCGGCGGGTGTTTGCCGAATGGCAGACCCAACCACATGCGTTACCTGGTAGGTAACCACCACTACAATCAGGTCGGGAAAAATAGTGTTTCTTCCCAAAGAAGAAGTATATCCTCAAGAATGAAAAGATTGGTTGTTTGGTGAAAGTGAAATCCCGTGAGAGAAAATTTCAAGCCCCACGAAGAGATTTGTCCCTATGCAAAGAGATTTGAAAAAGTCCTACCCACATCTAAAACATCTACAATAACGCACACTGTTCAATCATTTCTCATTTGTGCGAATGCTATTGTCAGACACAGTGCTTGTAGAGAGAAAAAAAACAATATTCACTCACGGACAGTTATATGTTGCATTGTCACGATGTAATTCCAAACAAGGAATCAAAATTCAATGCAATATTGACATAAAGGAAAAGCGAAAAGAGATGGAAAATATGGACATAGGTGATATGATAAGTTAGAGACTTGTAGATTGTCTAATTCATGTTAGCATCAGGGAAATGTAATGTTTTTTTTTCCCAAATGAAAAGGCGTATCTGTGAGATTTAAAAGTGTTGTTGTTTGTGAGAAGCAGAGATATGAATTGGCTGGCGCATAGCATAGGCGTGGTTGTTGTGCGAAGCAAGCAGGGGCCAAAGCCCTCTAGCGTGCAATAAAAATGTCACATTAATAAGAGTTCACAGAATTACTTTAGTAACTATGATTTAAAGTAAGGAATATGTTTTAGAAACTTTAGTGTTTACTGTTCTTGATTTTCTTTTCATGCCAAGAAGAGGTATTCTATATCACGAGTTAATCATCTGAAGTTTGCATTGGGTTTATGGCTATGGCTTTATGAATATGATATTTATCCAAAAGACAATGACGTTTTAAGATGCTGTCCAAATCAGTCTCAAGTCTTTGAGTATCCAAAATAAATCCATCTTTTCAGAAAATGTGTACAAATTTATAGAAATAAAAAACCGAGCAGGAACCTTTGATCAAAATACTGTTGAGTGGGCACAACTATCAAAATAAATGATTGATAGTTTCATCTTCTTTTTTGCAAAATGAACAAAGATGAGACACATCATTACAAATTTACTTAGTCATCTATTACAAGGATAATAAGAGTAAAGAATTTTAACATTAATTTCCTTGACTTTATTGGGGAGAAGAATCCACAGACTACTCAAGTTTGATTTGGGGTATAAACATTCCATTTAAGATCATCATCTCTTGAGATGCTATGGTCCAAAATTATTATTTTTTTCTGATAAAGTAATTATTACATTTCTTGTCCACAATATTAACATCACTGATTTAAAATCATTGAGTTTAATTAGACAAAGTGCCGTAACTCAAGTGGACTTTGAACATCTCTCTCAGTGTGGCAGGAATGCGCCTATTCACCTTTACGTAATCTTTTAAAGAAACATTTGCCCCTGTTAAAACTACAAAATCATCAAAAATGTAAAGATTTTCCTGCTCATTTAGAAGATAAGAAACATAAAGACTGTTCTGGTCAGCCCACTCTTTTATAAATTAAGAATTGTTGCCTGCCATTATGTTCTCATTATTCCAGATTATACCAGTGTGGAGAGTGAAAAATGTGTAAATGTAATTTTCCAAGAATCAATTGCTTGTTTGTGTAAGTTGGAAAGTTTAATTGGGAGTTTGCTACATTTGAAATTACAAGACAACAAAATTTTAGGTCACCACTATGTTCAAATGCCAAAAGTAGGATCCAATACCACAGAACATACAGTATCCCAGACAGGAACTTTTTAAATCCAGTTTAATTTGAAAACCTGATTAATTGTCTGAAATTCCAAGGCATTAAGGCCCCCATCACTATAACACTTTAACAATGTATTTCTCTTAATAGATTTATTCTTGTTCTTCCAAATTAACAAAAACAATTGGAAATCAATGGAATTGCACATTCGCTTCTCAACATACATTGACAGTGCAGGGGACACAAAATTTGATATGTGGGCCCTCAGCCTTTGTCAATAAGGCCCTTCAATAAATTGTAAGATCTCTGTGGCTGAGAATTAAATATGTTGTGTCATTTGGTCTAATTTTGGATCAAAGTTTTTAGACATTCTCTAAATAATTTGCAATTATCAAAACCAAGATACCAAACACATTGTTTCAAAGTGAATCCATTAATAGTGCGCATATCTGAATAATGGACATATGTTATTTCAACTATCCTTGCATTCACAGATAAGCCAGACACCGTTGAAAAGAGGCTGAGACCATTTAACACAACTGAGCCCTGTGACTCATCCATCAAAAAAGTCCCATCCGCTAAAACACCAATTTTTAGGGTTTTGTCACCAATTCTAATGCCCTCAATTCTGGAACAATGAGTAACATACAAATAATGGAGTTCTGCTGCCTCAAGGAAAAGAAAACGGAGATAGATAACAAATGAGGAGAGCTGCCAGATGACAGAGACACACAACTACTTATACCATTATATATATATATATGATGTATATTAATGTATCATATATTTAAGCATAATGCCAAAACCAAATGTATCTAAAGTATCGAAATAAAAAAAATAGTGTTTGATAGTATCGAAGACCTTGTTGATGTCTGAAAAAAGAATGAGTGCATCCTGATTTATAAATTCTGGATGGTCTGAAATATCTAGAATCTAATTTGATTAGATATATGCCTCCCTTTAATAAAGCCAGACTGGGTATTAGAAATAAATTCTTCCAAACAGGGTTTAAGTCCATTTGAATACAGAGAAGCTATTAACTTGTAATCTGAATTTAAAAATGTAATGGGATGCCAATTATCCAAATGGCAGTGGTCTTTATTTGGTTTGGGTATTAGTGATATGCGGTAAGGCCCTGTTTCATTCATGCAGTGAGTTCCTATCATTTAATGCATTCACTAAATGTGTTATACGCAAGATCTCTCAGAGAGTCCTAAAAAATCTTATAAAATTAAAAGTGTAGGCCTTCTGGCACAAGAGCCATATTGTTTGGCCGACTTTTAACAATGTCATCCAGTTATTCGGTAGTAAACGGCTTCTCACAGAATTCACAATTGTGGTCACTGATTTTAGAAATTACAAATTGTAAACTTTATAAAAAAAAATCAGTTACCTGATGATTGAAAAATGAGGCATACAATCTCTGATAAATTCTGAATCATAGGAAGATATCTCTCTGGGGTCATGAGTCAGGATATTGTTAACATAAGGAGATGTCATTTTCTAAAGTTTTCAAAGTAAAAAAAGTTATTTGCACCAAGGGAGATAAAAACGGGCATTTGCTTATACTAGTGATTGAAACCAATGGCAAAATGCTTATCATACACAATACTTATGGTTATTGTTCTAGTGCTCTGAATACAGAACGCTTTGAAGAGATTAATGATGTCATAAAATATTTCATAAATATATATCCATCAGCAAACATTATAATTGGAGGTGATTTCAGTTAAATTTCGGATAATACTATAGGCAGTTATCCACCAAGACCTCAAGTTACCAGCAGCTGACTTCAGACCCACTGTCAGAATCTTGAGCTAACTGACGTTTGGAAAGATTGCAGCCCAGAAACTAAGCAGTTTACTTGGAGTAGAAAACAAAATCTCTCCTTTCTCTCAAGAATTGACCTCTAGTTAATCTCGCAGGACTTGATGTCTCTTACTAGGGAGGCTGAAATGTTACCAGCTATGCTCAGAGAACAAAAAATGATTACTATTAAATTAAACCTAGATAACAAAGGAAAAAATAAAAGAATGTGTAGTGTGAAGAAAACACAGAGTAAAGGTTGGGGAATCCGTCCCCGTATACTGTGGGTTTAAGAGAAAAACTTTGTTGTTCACTACAATGGTCAGGTTTTCAATAAACGATTGACATTGAATGGCAGATACATGGAGCAATTTATGGGATTTGGAAAAGAAGTAAAACTGAAGGAAGAAGGAAGGGTGACGTGGATGATTATTTGACAGAGGTGACACCATCCATAGCGACTGGAGATGAAGTCATCAGGATGAGTCGGGAGTAATGCGAAAGCTCCTCAGATGTCGGGATGGTGATTTCAGAATGAACTCAAGGTGCCGTAGCTTTTTCTTCCTTGTCTTTCCTGGCAAAATAAAGAGAGAAGCGTTAATGCGCTGCCATAGTTTCTCATCTTCCAGTTTCTCAAGGCTCGTTGGGTCCTTTTAACTGTCCCCTAATTGCTCGTGTGTGACAGCAGTTATTGGAAGATAAATAACAGCCTGTTACACCCTGAAGATCTAAAGGAAATGATTTATAAGCATACCATAAAGTGCTGGAAATTGGCTAATAATGAGGAGGATTGGTAAAAAAAATTGTGAGCGTCTAAAATATAATAGCTGTTGCTCAATTGTCACTTTTGAGAAGGTAAAGTCTTTAGAACAAAAATCTCAGAAACTTAAACTAACACAAGGTATTTCAAAATTAACTAACAGTCAAAATAAAATCATTGAAGACAAAACTAAATTAAATGTCCTGCAAAACCACTTAGAGAAAGTTTATGAGGTAAAGGCAAAAGGGGGGCTTTTTTGAGATCAAGAAGACAGTGGTTGGAAAAATGAGAAAAGAATAGCAATTTTTTTTTTCTGTCTCGAATAAAAGTGCTGAAAACAAGATGCTTCAAAAGATCATAATTGATGGTGTCCTTTGTGAGAATCCTAAATTAACTGAGGAAATTTACAACCAATTTTTACAAAGAACGTAACACATTAGATGCTAATCTCGATGAGGCCATTGACATATTTGGGTCCCAGAATATAATCATGAATGAAATAAAAGAAGCCATCAAAATGAAAGGATAATAAATCCCCTGGAAATGATGGCCTAACATCAGAACTTTATAAAGGTTTATAGACCCATTTCATGTTTTTTAAATGTAACTTTCGAAAGTATTGAAATGGGCAAATGACCTAATTCATTTTGATAAGGTGTCATCACTTTAATTCCTTAGCCTAATTAAGATGTTCTATTTTTCGATAATTGGTGTCCCTTAACTCTCTTGAACAGTGATTATAAGATACTATCTTCCATAATCTCTAAAAGATTGAAATGAAGGATAAATGAGCTTATTGATGAATTTCAGTCAGGTTTCCATAAACATAATAATATCTGGTTGATTTTAGACTAGACTGAATATAATGAATTACTTTCTGGATACCCAGTGATTCTATTTCTGGATTTTCAAAAGGCATTTGACATTATAAGACATGAATTTATCTGGGAAACCCTAAAAACCTTAAAATTTTATAATTTATGTGTGACTGCAGTTATGATACATTTTAAGTGATGTAATAGCTCAACTAAACTTTTGTATGTAACAATGCACACTCAATAACCTGTAATGACAAAAGTGAAACAAGTTTTCAGAAAGGTTTGCAAATTTAATGCAAATCAAAAAACTAAAACCTCTCATTTATGTACAAGCTGTTACTTCTGTACTTTTCAGAAGCTCCCATGGCAGCAGTTCCAGCTTTGAGTCATCCTAAGTAAGTCTCCATAAGCAGAGCAGATGTGGATTTGGACAGTTTATTGAATTCTTCTTGGCAGATCTTCTCAGTTCTGTCTGCCATTTCAGAGCCAGGTGAAGGTATTTTAAGGTGGCTGGAGTGCCAATCCTGCCACCAACCCCCAAGTTTTCCCTGCCAGTTAGAGGACCACTTGCAGGGCTGGATGCAGTTTAACATCATACCCAAAACTGAACAACAGGGATCCAAAGCTGTTTCATCACCATAGCAGTGCATGCTCCACAACCTGACCTGACCTGAGATCTTCTCAAGCTCTGTTGGATTGTATAGGAAGCATCTGTTAATCTTTCTGGTCTCTCAACTGCTGTTCTATGGGGTTTAAGTATGGTCTTTGGCTTGACCACTCTTGGACTCTTAGAAATTTGCCACAAAGCCAGCACATCATTGTCACGGTGGTTTACTTTGAGTCATTATAGTACTGAATGGAAAGCCATCATCCCAGTCTGAGCCTGTGTGTACTCTGGAGCAAGTTTTCCTCAAGGTCCTCTCTGTATTTGACTGTATTCATCCTCTCCTCAATTTTAACCACTTTCTCTATCCCCGCTCCTGAGAAGCACCCCACAGCATAATGCTGCCACCACCATCTTTCACTGAAGAGATAATATTAGGCAGCTGAAGAACAGTGCCTGATTTTTGCCAAGAGTTCAAATTTTGTCTAATTTGACCAGATAATCTTTTTCCTCAGGCTCTCACAGTCCTTTAAATGTCTGTTGGTAAACTTTAAGTGGTCTGTTATATTCCTTTTACTCAAGAGTGATATCCATTTAGCTACTCTATCATAAATTCCTGATTGATGGAGTGTTGCCAAGATGGTTGTTCTTCTAACCAGTTCTCATTACTTCTGAAGCTCTGTTACAGCAACCATTAGGTCTTTGGTCACCTTCACGACCAACTCTAGTTACTCTGTTTGGCTGGACTCCACATTTTAGGTGAAATCCTGGTGATGCCAAACTTCTTCCATTTCACAATTATTGAGGCCATTGTCTTCATGGAGATGCCCACAGCTTTAGAAATGTATTTTTATCCCCTTATCTTTGCCTAACCACAATTTGACTGTAGAGGTCAAAGGTACAGAGCTACAGTAGTGTGTACTTCGCATGTGCAGTTTTCAAGTGTGTCCTGCTGCTGTGTTTTGTTTTTTATTCTCTCCCCCAATATTCTAAAGATGCGCTGACAAATCTAACTTTTCTTTGTGAGGTGCTCTTATATCAATACTAAGTTTTTGACTTTGGTATCGATACCAGCTTTAAGACTGCAGTACTGTTACCAAATCAGTAAATAACGGTCATCCCTACATACCACCTGACCTCTTCTTTCTTATCAAAATTCCCTTTGATTAGAATATTCATGAAAGTTAGTAATTGGTTGTTACTTGTCTGGTCTTAGGGTTACCCAAAGCAGAATGAGCTTCTTGTTTCAGCCTGTTAGACCTTCACTCCACTCGCAAGATTGTTTCACATCTGATAATTTGAAATAAAGAGCAATGAGTTAATGTCAGCTTACTATGAACTGCCTAAGTTTACATTAACCATAATATAGAGCATGTTCTAAAATGATATTCAGGTGTCTTTAGGCGTAAGTGATGAAGATTGTAAGATATGGCCGCCATTCATCCCAGCCAATACCCCAAGCCGCCAGGTGGAGCCCTCCTTGCAGCATGGAGGTCCCCAGAGACCAGCAAGGCATCATGGACAATGTGGTTTTTATGCACAGCCCTGCTGGATGCCATGGGGGCCACAGGAGGGAGCTGCAGGGAGGACCGAGGGCTTCTTCGTGCCCTGTGACCCGGTGGTTCGTCATAGGAAGAGCGACGGACCTCCGGGTTGAAGAAAAGTACTATTTGCCCTGACCCGGAAGGAATAAAGACTTGTGGACTGTTGGGCAGAAACACCTCCGGGTCAGGGAGTATAAAAGGACTATGGGAACTCCCAGACAACGAGCTGAGTTGGGAGGCAGGGTGGCTAAGCGTCTGGGAGTTTGGAGGATTGGTTATTTGTTATTATTGTTGGTTTATTAGAGAATTGTGGATCGGGCGTGCTTTCTGCACATAATTATTATAATAAATAATAATTGGACTTTTATCTGGTGTCTGACGTGTGGTCTGAGGGTACAAGGGTGCGAGGAAGCGCTTAATCTGTCACAAGGTTTAATGAAGTTAATTCCTCTTCTTTTTACAGAGAAAAAGAAAAATCTGCTGTTTATTGGAACATCTCAATGGATGTGAAACAGGAGACCTGTGATGTGGATATGAGTTTCATAGAAAACTGTAAATATTAAGGAGGAAGACAGTGAACTGCAGTCAGTGGTCAATAGAGAAGAAGCTGAAGAGAAGTCTGTTAGTATTGAGATGCATAACCATGCAAATTTGATGAGTGTTGAGGAAGGCATTCTTCATGATGGGTTTCAAGATGGAGTGGTGACAGGGCTAGACTCTTCTCAAAGCAGACACTGTTCATTTCCAGAGAATTCTGTCATTGTGATGTCTGAATCATTACAGTCTGATACAAAGAGGGCTGAAGAAACCACATCTGTTACAACTCAGGAAAATCAGCCACCATCTACAAGGAAGTCTGGAAAAAGTAAGTGTAAAATAAAAATGTGCAAGTTTTAGGATTGGGGTTTATGGGCCTGAAAGGTTGGGTCTTGTGGTTTTTATGAGAAATACTGTGATTTATTGTGTGTTTAAATATACTTTCAGATTTCATCTGTGTTAATATATGGTTTAACAATTTGCTATTCTTCCGTTGTAGTGATTTTACGCTGAGTCCTAAACAGGTCCTTGGTAAAGAGTGAGATACAAATGTACAACTGCAAGAAAAGTTCTGAACCCTTTCGAATTCCATATCTGCGTGAATTACTCTGAACAATGCTGTCTGATATTTAATTATGATGCAATTACAGGCATCCACAGTCATCCTAAACTAATAACACACACCCAATTGGACAACTTCTTGTCAGTCCTGAACACAGCATTAAATATTCACAGTCCATTCCGTGGTACTCCTTTCTTTACATACTTGTTGATCTTTCTTTAGCAGTAATGACCTCCAACAAACCTTTGTGTAGCTGCAAATTAGCCTTGAATTTTAGCCCATTCCTATTTTACAAACCTTTTCATTTCCTTCAATCCTGAGAGATCATTTCTGATCAGTCCTCTTTAGGTCAAGCCACAGCATCTCGTGTCTCTTATCGGCTATTCCAGAACACCCATTTCTGTATGTTTAACCCTTTCACTTTTTAATGACTTCCTGTCTCTGGGCTCATTGTCCTGTGTCATCCCTCAGTTTTTGTTAAGCTTCTGCTATCCTGATATTTTTCTGTCAGATTTCTTGATATTATTTTGAATTATATTATTAGAACATTATAACTCTCTAGATGACAACAGGCCATTCAGCCAGGTAAAGCTCACCAGTACTATATATTTATTTCTTCCAAAAAAAAACATCAAGTCAAGTTTTGAAAGTCCCTAAAGTCTTATTGTTTACCATACTACTTTGTAGCTTATTCCAAGAGTCTATCGTTTTTTGTGTAAAGAAAAACTTCCTAATGCTTGTGCAAAATTTACTCTTAACAAGTTTCCAACTGTATCCCCGTGTTCTTTCACTGAATTTATTCCCCTCATAGTTTTAAACACTTCAATCATGTCACCTCTGAATCTTCTTTTGCTTAATCTGTAAAGGCTCGGCTCTTTTAATCTTTCCTCATAATTCATCCCCTGTAGACCTGAATCAGCCTAGTCGCTCTTCCCTGGACCTTTTCTAGTGCTTCTGTCGTTTTTGTAGCCTGGAGATCAAAACTGCATCTATAACTCCAGATGAGGCCTCACAAGTGTGTTATAAAGCTTTGGCAGAACCTCCTGTGTCTTGTACTCCACACATCAAGGCGCTATATAACCTGACATTCTCTTAGCCTTCTTAATGGCTTCTGAACACTGTTGGGATGTCGATAGCTTTGAGTCCACTATGACTCCTATATCCTTCTCATGGGGTGGACTCTTGATGTTCCTACCTCCCACTGTGTATTGTTTTCCTAATTATTATATTACAATATTTTGATCACGTTAAGCTCTCCAGGTCCAAACCATGATGCTCCCTTTACCTTGAGGTTTTAGTATCGATATTCAGTTCTGTCTTACCTCCAAACATGGTGTCACTTGTTTTGAGAAAAGAGTTCAACTTTTTCCTCATTTGTCTACAGATCATTGTCTGTTCTATCATCAAGAAGATCTCTTACAAGTTTTGAGATGTACATTGATGCTTTTTTTAGATCGCACTGATTTCCTTGGTGTTGTCATTCCATAAACACCATTTATGGTTTTTTTCACATGGACACATGGACAAAGACTTAATCATATCCCCAAGATTTCTGCAAACTTTTGTTTTGTCTGCTGTTAAGAAGCAGAGGTGGTGTTTAAATACATTTTCGCTATTTACAAGGGTTTTTTGCTATTCTTTGCCATCTACACAAGAGCTAGTTGAATATTTAGAAAAGGTACTTGTGTTCAAACCTTTATGTCTGCAGGGCAGTGTGAAGAGAAAGGTTTGCAGTAGCGGGCAAGTCAGTAATTAACTGGTGGCATAGCAGCAAACAGCCCAGAGTAACTGGAATTCCTTACTAGGAAGAAGTTAAGCATTTTACATATGATACAGGATGGATTTAAAGAAATTAATAAGACCTGTGTGTTTGGGGTAAATAAGGAGATACAATAGAAACTGCAAAGCAAATAATACAGCTGAATAAGTGATAGAAGACTAAGTATCCCAATGCTAATTTTTAGGGCATTTAGGACAAGAGGGCAACCATTAAGAAAGATATCTGGGAAGCTAAAAGGAAGTTACAGAGGAATATTGCAGATAAAGCAAAAGATAGATCAAGAGATTTTTTTTCAGTATTTTAGTAGTAAAACAACAGCTAAGAAGGTGAAGCAGATCAGGAACAGTAAAGGGGAATTATAATACATAGACAATGAAATATGAAATGCTCTAAACTTGTCTTTTTTTTCTGAAATTTTCAAATGGTAGGAAGTAGATACCCTCCCAGTGGTAACAGGGACTACTAAGGAGGTACTGAAGGATTTGGAAATTGTAGAGAAAGAAGTGCTGCTGAGATTAAATAGGCTGAAATCAGACAAATCACTAGGACCAGATAATATTTATCCTCAAGTGCTTAAGAGGGTTAGTGAGTACATATATAAACCATTGATACATATTTTCAGGAAGTCAACAGACACTGTGGAAATTTATATTGACTGGAAAATGGAAAATATTATCCAGTTATATAAAAAAGGTGACAAGGATCCAATCAATTATAGGCCAGTATGCTTAACATGCATTACAGATAAATCAATGGAAGGAATTGTTAAGGAAAGATTGAGCAAGGCGAGAAGAGTTTTACTTAACAGAACTCCCTCGTTTCAACACATGCTGACGTGTTTTACTAACATGCTGAAATTCTATGAGGATGTAACAAAAGGATATGATCAAAGTGGAGGAGATATTATTTATCTTCACTTTCTGAAATCATTTGACACATGGAATAAATTACTAGGTAGTGTGGTGGAATGTAGCACTTTAGGGACCTTCAAAACTTAAAATGATGTTGTTTTAGAGAATTTAGGTGGATCAGATTGGCAAGATTTGTTGGGCTGAATGTCCTGTTCTCATCAATTTTTTTTGTAATATTTCCAGTTTCTGTTTAATCAAAGGAAAACCATTTTATTAAACTCTCACTTTGTTTACCTTTCTCTGTATGAAGAGGGGGTCTCTGGCTACTCTTGAAGCCTGAAACCAATAATAACTGATTGAGATCATTTATGTTAGGTAGAATGCCCAGTTGGAGCTGGGTGGTCTCGTGGCCTTGGAACTTCTGCAGATTTTGTGTTTTTTCTTCCAGCCGTCTGGAGTTTCTCTGTGTTTTATGTCCTCCCTGGCCAGCAGACCTTACTTTTATTCTATGTTAATTAGTATTGCCTAACTTTATTCTTATTATTTATTTATTTACATTTTTTTCTTGTTCTTGTAAAGCAGTTTTGAGCTACATTATTTGTATGGAAACATGCTATTGGAATAAATGTTGTTGTTGTTGTTATAGACTGATATCAGTGTAACTCATCCACACTCAATTTAAGAAACAGAATAATACCCCTGGACTGCTGGCTTCAACATAAGCCTGAGACGTGATTGATGCTTAACAGTCAGAGACGTTTTCTTGTCATGGAATTCTGTGCCCTTTCTTCTCCAAACACACCTTTGCACATTGTTGCCAAAAAGTTCTGTTTTGACTTTATCGGTCTACAGGACGTGTTTCCAAAATGCATCAGGCTTCTTTAGATGTTCATCTGCAAACCTCTGATGCTGAATTTTGTTGAGGTTTGAGGGGTCCGAGAATAAATACAGCTTTGCAATTTGCATCGCCTGGCCATTCCAGATGATGATTGTGAGTAAGCTAAAGCCCTAAGGAAGTAATTAATGTCTGAGACCTCTAATCACTTGGGGCGCCCAAACATTTGCAGGGTATTCCTTCATTTTTTTCACACTACAAAACAAAGATAATACACAAATCAGCTGACAGGAACGTTTCATCTTGAAATCTGTTGTTTTTGGAGATCCATTTATATTCTGTTGCACAGTAGCAGTTATTTTGATCAGGGGGTACCCAAAATTTTACATGCCCCAGTAAATGAGATGTCATGAAAGTGTACACCTCAGGTAATGATGAAAAGAATGAATGAAAGATAATAATAAGGTAATGATGAAAAGAAAGAATGATCTACTTGCCAGAGTATATTGTGCATCCAAATTATAATTTAAATGATTGAATCCTTATCTTTCCACTATTGAAAATGGTTGGAGTTGGTCCCGTTCGTTTCAAAGGATGGACGTCTGAAGCAGAGCTCCATTTGCAGCAGTGTTATTTTTATATATTATTTCTTTATTATCCTGAGATATCCTGTATTTATCCAACCTGAAGGTTCTACTACAGTATATACAAGTATATACAAAATGGGCGGCAAGAAAGGGGCTCTGAAAGAAATGGAGAAGAAAACTAAAGCTACATCCAAGCCCGGACCGACAAGTCCAAGCTCAAGGTATGGCCTTTCGGAGACTGACCTTGAAGAGACGGGCGAAAGCACAGACTCCTCGGGACCACAGTCTGCTGCGTCGTCTCCAGTTGAGATCGAAATGGGGAGCGAATGTGCAAGTGGCGAGGTCGCGATAGCTCGGCCAATTGGAGAAGATCATTTGAAACTGGAAAATGACTTGCAGTCCGCTCTTTCACCTACTCCACGCAAGCCGGGAACATCGGCTACAATAGAGTGCGACACTTCGCCTATAGTGCACAAAAGAAGAAATGATCTGTCCTAACTGAAGGTTATGATCGCTGAGCTCAAGCAAGAGATAAAGAATGATATAAAGAAAAGCGAGAAGGCAAGTAAGAAGCTGCGGTGGGAGCTGCACGAGCTGCGGCAGGATAAAAAAGACTCTGAGAAACGGCTATATAATTGCATGGAGGCGGCGTTTAACGATATACTGGAAAAAATTGAGGAGCACATTCAGGAAAACCATGTATAAACACGTACAAACTGACCACACTTGCCGATCACCTGGAGGATGTTAAGTAGACATTCACGACTCGACTTGAAACAGCCGAAACTCTAGCAGCTGATGGACAGACTTGCTGCTCTG
Organism: Polypterus senegalus; assembly: GCF_016835505.1. Classification (NCBI taxonomy): domain Eukaryota; kingdom Metazoa; phylum Chordata; class Cladistia; order Polypteriformes; family Polypteridae; genus Polypterus; species Polypterus senegalus. The sequence goes on along the minus strand of NC_053161.1, from coordinate 171,636,918 downwards.
GAAGATCGAAGCAGAAGAAATAATATTAGAATCGAAGGTCTACCTGAGAATCGTGAAAGTCCAAACCCAATGAAATTCCCAGCTGAACTATTCTCTAAAATAATTGGAGATGACTTTAAATCAGATACCAAGATAGCAGCAGCTTATCGCATACACGAATCAAACCTAGGTCTTTTATTGTCTGCCTTGAGAGATTATAAGATAGATGTGATGGCACTCCTCAGACACAAGCAAGACATTTTATTTGAAAATAACCACATTTGTATTTTCCGTGATTTCTATCCCACAACAACTGCTAAACATACAGCCTTCTACAACATTAAACAGCGGTTACGACAACCTAATATCAGATACAGTCTCTTGTATCCTGCCAAACTGAAAGTGGATGTTCAAGGCCAATACTACTACTTCTCCAGCAAGGAGGAAGCAGAAAAGGAATTAAGAAAGCTGATCCCGACACTATTCTGAAACATAATAGTGAGTCATATCCTGTCATGGCATGGCAAGGAGATATCACCTGCTGTCAGATCCATTTGTAATGATATGTGTATTATAATTATACATCCTTTTCATTACTCAGACGCTTTCTGTTTATGTTTTAATTACAGTTATAGATGTGTATGTGGAAGACATTAACCTTTTTTTTTCTTTTTACTACCCTAATGGAGACTGTTTAACATCATACCCTTAGTTTATTGTTATTGTTATTATTGCATTAGGACTTACTATGCTTATCCTTGAAAATGTTTTAACACCATTCCGGGGGCATCAACCCCAGAATTAGAAGTGTCTAACCGTTATCATGTCCTGGCGGAGCTGGACGGTGACTCTGATAATTCTGAGGTGGTAGGCAGGGTTGAGGAGCCCCAACGGGCCACCTCAAAACCAGTTCCCAAAAAGAGAGAGGTAGTGATAGTTGGGGACTCAATCATTAAGGGGATTGAAGCGCAGGTGTGCTCCAGAGAGAGAGAGTCTCGTACGGTGTGTTGCCTTCCGGGAGCACAGGTGGGAGACCTCCCTGGAAGGGTGGATAGGCTCTTGGCCAGAGCGGGGGTGGATCCAGTTGTCATTGTCCACGTTGGAACAAATGACATACATAAGGGTAGTCTGTCAGTTCTGCGATCCAAATTCAAAGAGTTAGGTACCAGGCTGAGGAGCAGAACTGACAAGGTAGTCTTCTCCGAAGTTCTGCCTGTGCCACGCGCCAGTCCAGGTAAGATTGAGGAGATTAGAAGGCTTAGCGTGGCTCAAATCTTGGTGCAGGGTAGAAGGGTATAGGTTTATGGGGCATTGGGACTCCTTTTGGAACAGATGGGACCTGTTCCGCCGTGACGGGTTACATCTGAACCGGAGGGGCACCAATGTATTGGGGAGGCGTATGTGTAGGCTAGTCGAGGATTGTTTAAACTAGGGAATGGGGGGGCAGGGAGTTTAGGACAGGCCAGATTTAGATCTATACATGGAAGAACAAGCAATGGTGTAGAAATAAAAATGCATAGTAATGTAAATTTTAAGCAAACACGTAAAGATAGAAGGATTAACACATTAAAAATAGCTTGCCTTAATGCTAGAAGTATCAAAAATAAGGTAAGTGAGTTGGAGTTGTATGTAGCAGAGCACAATTATGATATTATAGCAATAACGGAAACCTGGCTAAATAACAAAGATGGGGATGAGTGTAACATAGAGGGATACACATTTTTAGGAAGGATAGACAGAACAGAAAAGGAGGTGGGGTTGCTGTTTATGCCAAACAGGAATTAAATGTAAGTCATCTTCAGTTGGATGATGAGCCCCATCTTAGTGAGGACATGTGGCTTCGCCTGGAAAATATTAGGGAAAAGGTCTCATTTTAGGAGTGTGTTATAGACCACCCAATTCAGACAGTAATTTCAACACACATCTTTTAGTAATATCAAAAGGCAAGTTTACAGGGGATATTATAGTCATGGGGACTTTAATTATCCAAATATTAACTGGGATAACCTTACAGATGGAGGAGCACAAGAGCAGGAGTTTTAGAAGTAATCGTGACTGTTTTTAACACAGCATGTTAAAGCACCAACAAGGGGTGAAGCCTATCTGGATTTAGTATTCTGTAATAATCAGGATAGAATTGAGGGTGTAGAGGTGATTGAACCACTAGGGTCAAGTGACCATAATGTAATACAATTCTCAGTATTTTGTAAGAGTACAGATGCAAAGACTAAAATTGTTAAGTTGAACTTTAGTAGGGCTAATTTTGAGCAGATGCGACAAAGTCTAAGTAGGATAGACTGGGATAAGCTTTTAAATGTGGAGACAGTCGAGGAGCAGTGGAACAGGTTTAAAATGTTTTACATGTAATGCAGGACAGATACATACCTAAATTTGGAAGTAATAGGAAACTAAAAAATCTCCACGATGGATTAATAAAGATTTAAAAAGAAGTTGCAAAGGAAAAACTGCTGTATAAGGCATATAAGACTAATGACTGCAAAGAGAACCGTAGCGTATGAGAACATGAGGGCAACCATTAAGAAGGATATCAGAGAGGCTAAAAGACAGTTGGAGAGGAATATAGCAGATAAGGGGAAAGAAGACCCCAAGAGATTCTTTCAGTATTTTAGTAGTAAAAGAACAGTTAAGGAGGAGGTCAAGTTCATCAGGAATAGTAAAGGGAATTAAAAGATACAGACAATGAAATAGCAGATGCCCTAAACTTACATTTTTCTGAGGTGTTTACAAGTGAGCAAGTGGATAACCTGCCAGAGGTAAACACAACTACTAAGGAGGTACTGAGGGATTTGGAAATTGTAGAGGGAGAAGTGCTGCTCAGATTAAATAAGATGAAATCAAACAAATCACCAGGCCCAGATAATATTTATCCTCGTGTTCTTAAGGAGGCTAGTGAGTACATATATAAACCCTTGACACATATTTTTAGGAAGTCACTGTGCACTGGAGAGATTCCAAAGGACTGGAAAATGGCAAATATCATCCCATTATATAAAAAGGGTGACAGGGCAGATCCAAGCAACTATAGGCCAGTAAGCAACAAGCATCACAGGAAAATTAATGGAAGGAATTATTAAGGATAAGATTGAGCAACACATGACAAGGACAGGAGTTATTCTGAACAGTCAGCATGGGTTCAGAAGGGGAGGTCGTGTTTTACTAACATGTTGGAATTCTATGAGGAGGCAACAAAAGGATACGATCAAAGTGGAGCTTATGATATTATTTATCTGGACTTTCAGAAAGCATTTGATAAGGTGCCACATGAGAGGTTGGGCATCAAGTTAAAAGAAGTGGGAATTCAGGGTGATGTTTTTAGATGGGTGCAGAATTGGCTCAGACACAGGAAGCAGAGGGTGATGGTGCGAGGAACCTCATCAGAACTGGCTGATGTTAAGAGTGGTGTTCCACAGGGGTCAGTGCTAGGGCCGCTGCTATTTTTAATATATATAAATGATTTAGATAGGAATATAAGTAACAAGCTGGTTAAGTTTGCAGATGATACCAAGATAGGTGGATTAGCAGATAATTTGGAATCCGTTATATCATTACAGAAGGACTTGGATAGCATACAGGCTTGGGCAGATTTGTGGCAGATGAAATTTAATGTCAGTAAATGTAAAGTATTACACATAGGAAGTAAAAATATTAGGTTTGAATACACAATGGGCGGTCGAAAAATCGAGAGTACACCTTATGAGAAGGATTTAGGAGTCATAGTGGACTCCAAGCTATCAACTTCCAAACAGTGTTCAGAAGCCATTAAGAAGGCTAACAGAATGTTAGGTTATATAGCACGATCTGTGGAGTACAAGTCCAAGGAGGTTATGCTCAACCTTTATAATGCACTGGTGAGGCCTCATCTTGAGTACTGTGTGCAGTTTTGGTCTCCAGGCTACAAAAAGGACATAGCAGCACTAGAAAAGGTCCAGAGAAGAGCGACTAGGCTGATTCCAGGTCTACAGGGGTTGAATTATGAGGAAAGATTAAAAGAGCTGGGCCTTTACAGTTTAAGCAAAAGAAGATTAAGAGGTGACATGATTGAAGTGTTTAAAATTATGAAGGGAATTAGTACAGTGGATCGAGACTTGTATTTTAAAATGAGCTCATCAAGAACACGGGGACACAGTTGGAAACTTGTTAAGGGTAAATTTGGCACAAACATTAGGAAGTTTTTCTTTACACAAAGAACGATAGACACTTGGAATAAGTTACCAAGTAGTGTGGTAGACAGTAAGACGTTAGGGACTTTCAAAACTCGACTTGATGTTTTCTTGGAGGAAGCAAGTGGATAGGACTGGCGAGCTTTGTTGGGCTGAATGGCCTGTTCTCGTCTAGATTGTTCTAATTGTTCTAATTGTTCATTCCCTGGATTTATTATCTTAATAATTTAAGATTGGTGAAGATTATATTTTATGCTTATAGTTTGTTAATGATTATATTTTAGGCATATAGTATTTAGACTATATTGGCAATAGATATCTCTACTTTTTAATCCTCAAACGCTGCTGCGTGGGGGCTTGTTTTGCTTTGGACGTGCTCTGTCTCTAGGTATGTCAGAGGACAGAGACTTTGTGAAGTGGCGTCCAGCCTGACATGGAGAGGCAAAATGAGATTGGGGGTAAGGGGGGTAGAGAAAGAGAGCAGGCTATATCTAATCTATCCTTTTAATCCATATAATTATAACTACCAACGTAACAATAGGATGCATGCCAATAACTCTTGGGGAAATAGTAAATAAGGTTAAATTTGTCACACTTCCAGTTAATGTTAAACTGAAATAACACGACGTTTAATTGTTGATAACATTTATTAGAGGCGTTCAGCAGCTTCTTCGCTCAGTCTACGCCCGAACACACACACCAAAAACACCCACCAGCACCTCCCAAAAACCTCCGCCCCCCTTCTCCCGGAAGCACATACGCTGGGTTAGTGTAGGTGAGATGTGATATATTAACAATCTCCCATATAATTTTTTTACAACAAAAGAATAAAGGGGAAAACATATCTAACAAAGTCCTTGGTTACCATAGCAGAACAATAAAGGCCACAGCAAACACAACAAAACAGTAGTTACATATACAATTGAAAGTGCATAGGTTTGGAATGTAGCCCCTTTATTTTTATTAAACATTTTGATAAGACAGTTTTAGATAAGATTTCAATAGCACCATAGCCCTTCGCTGAGTACTTTTAATAACATAAGAGCAAATGCTCCCCTTTTTGTAAGACAATCAGCAAGTTGAGTTTTTGTGTCCAACCAGAGAACCTTCTTTATTTTTTTTCTCTGTATGAGCTCCTTTATACTACTTATTTCCAGTCTAAGTCATTTTTCAGTGACCTGTTTTGTTGACTTAAGAGCATCAAACAGAGAGTGACTCTCTGTCACACAGACCAAAGGGGGAGCATTCAGATCAGCATTTCCAGTAGTAAGCTCAGAAAAGAGGGTCGCCAGAAAGAAAGCATTATCTATTCCATCTGACAGGGCTAGAGTTTCCCCTGCCAGAGTGCTCCTCACCACACGTCTAATTCTCTTAGACTGCCAGAAGGGGGGAGAAAACTTCCCTCCTTTACCCATGAGACCAATTAATATTCCCCCTTGTGTACCCCCATCAGGAAGATTTCCTAGGGAGGCATCATTGAAAACTGTCAGATTCAGAGCATCATTGTTTCCCAAATGCTGAAACCTGAGAGTGACATTTTCAGGTTTAAGCTCTCTAATGACCTTATTTATCTCGTGAATTGACTGAACTGTGGCATCTTTTATATTTGACCCTAATCTGCTTACATCAAACATGATGTCTGGTCTGGTTTGTTTTGAAACCCACAATATCTGTCCAATTTTTGACCTAAGCTGCTCTTTTTCAGTTTCATTAACAGAGGCATCTCTCTGCAGGACACGCGCTGCTTGTAGGGGAATTGGCTCTAAGTTTTCAATGTAACTATGCTGATGAACATGAATTTCACCATTAAAAGTAACAAAGTCCATCCCCACATAGCAGAAATTTTCATGTTCCTTACACCCCACCTGAAATGCAGACTTAAGCGTAGGAATCACATCTTTTGAGAAGTTTTGTGAGCCTGCCCAAAGAAAATCATCAACATGACATGCAAGTACTCCAGTAACCTTACACTGCTCATCCAACCAGTAGAATACTGCTGGATCTACTTTGGACATTTTACCACCTGTACTCAGCATGATTTTTTTCACCTTATTGTACCAATACAGTGATGCATCAGCAGGGCCGTAAACACACTTGTTGAGTTTCCATAGAGTATTTTTCTTTTCTGCTTCAGCAGGAGGCCGGATATGGATTTCTCTGGACAACTGCATGCCCTGTAAGAAAGCAGATTTGCTGTCCATGGAATGGACGTGCCATTTGTTTTGACAGATTATTGCTAACAATAGTCTAAGAGACTCAGAAGCACAAGTTGGAGAATCTTTCTGCAGCTCGTGAATATTAAGCTCTTCAAAACCTCTAGCTACGAGTCGTGCCTTGGGCACAATGCCATTGGGAGTTTCTTTGAGACTATAGACCCATCTGGTAGAGACACACTTTTGACCTACATCGTCAACTTCTTCAAAAACATTGTTTTGTACCAATTCATGATTTCATCCCGCTTAGCCACATCAAATGAAATGTCTTTTGTTACAAGCACATCACTCTTCCTAACAGGTGATTCAATGTTAAGATTATCAACACATGATAAATCTACTGGCTCCTTTTGCCCATCACTGCCATCAGGTTCAATATGTTGCAAATTATACCAGCTTTTTGTATTTTCCAGAGGCTTTGCCTGCTCTACTTAAAACCCTTGCTTTCTGTAGACCACCACCATCCTGCTTCATAAAGGTCACAGTTTGTCCCTTCTTTTTTTTTTTTTATTTATTTTTAATTTTATTACAATCAATACATAGCAATCAAGTTTTACAAAAAAAAATTATGCTAAGAACAGATCGATCCCCACCCCTGAGAGAGAGAGCAAGCCAAACGGTGTAAAATTTAAGGCTTGTAAAAATACCTAAATCAACAAATTCTCTGTGCTTTATAAAATCATTTCAAAATATTACTGATTAGATCCTGCCATGTTTTGAAAAAGTCTGCACAGATCCTCTAACTGAGTATTTGATTTTTCCAATTTTAAATAATATAACACAGCAGTTTCCCACTGACTTAAAAGAGGAGAGTTTGGGTTCTTCCAGTTTATCAGAATAAGTCTGCGTGCCAACAGTGTAGTGAATGCAATCACAATTTGTTTGTCTTTCTCCACTTTAAGACCCTCTGGAAGAACCCCAAACACAGCTGTTAATGGGTTAGGAGGGATTGTGAGTCCAAGACTGTCTGAGAGGTAATTAAAATTTTTGTCCAGAATAATGTTAATTTGGAGCAGGCCCAGAACATGTGACCTAGTGAGGCTGGGGCTTGGTTGCAGCGTTAGCAGGTTGGATCATGCCCTGGAAACATTTTGGAGAGTTTTAGTGAGACAGATGTGCTCGATATATAATTTTGAGTTGTATAATTGTATGCTTTGCATATGGAGCTTGAGTGAATTCTCTGCATTGCTACTTTCCACTCCTTTTCTGATATATTAATTGAGAGGTCATTTTCCCAGTGTCCTCTTGGATCTTTGAAAGGAAGGGATTGTAAAAGGATTTTATATATTGTAGAGATGGAGTCTAACTCCTTGAAATTGAGCAATAATTTTTCCAGCGTGGATGAGGGTGCAAGATGAGGAAAATCTGGAAGGTTCTGTTTAACAAAGTTCCTGATTTGAAGATAGTGAAAGAAATTTGTAGCTGGAATGTTAAATTTGGAATGTAATTGTTCATAGGATGCAAAGGCGTTGTCTATATAAAGATCTCTAAGCAAGTTAATTCCAAATTTTTCCAGATATTAAAAACTGCATATGTTTGTGAGGGTTGAAAGAGGTGGTTCTTTTGCAGGGTGCCACAGAAAGAAGCTTCTCCGTCTTAAAATGCTTTCTACATTGGTTCCAGATTCTAAGTGAGTGGAGCACAATTGGGTTATTAGTGTATTGCCGATAGCGTGTGTTTATTGGAGCACAAAGCAAGGAATACAAAGAAGTACTGCAGGATTTTACTTCTATTGCGGTCCATGCCTGTGTATGTTCTTCTATTTGTGTCCAGGTTCTTATACTGTATATTTGCTGCCAGTAATAAAACTGGAAGTTAGGTAGAGCCATGCCGCCTTCTGCCTTTTGTCTTTGTAGGGTGCTCTTTTGATGCGTGGATGTTTAGAATTCCAAATAAATGAGGTTATTGTTGAATCTAATTGCTTAAGAACGATTTATTAATGTATATTGGTATGTTTTGAAATAAAAAGGAGCTTAGGAAGAATATTCATCTTAACAGTGTTAATTCTTCCAGCTAGTGTGAGATGAAGAGTTGACCATCTATGCAAGTCTTGTTTAATTTTTTCCATGCAGGCGACGAAATTTTGTTGATAAAGAGCTTTATGTTTACTTGTGATGTTTACCCCGAGGTATTTAAACTGTTCTGCAATGATAAAAGGAAGGGTGTCTAATCTAATATTATATGCTTGAGAATTCACGGAAAGAGTACACTTTTATTCAGATTAATTCTGAGACCAGAGAGCTTTTGAAATTCTGTGAGTGCTGCTAAGACTGCAGGCACAGAATTTTCTGGATCGATATATACAGTACCATGTCATCTGCATATAATGAGATTTTCTGTTCCAGTCCTTCTCTGCTAATCCCCTTTATCTGATCAGTATTTCGACAATGTATTGCCAGTGGTTCAATGGCAATTGCAAACAACAGTGGTGACAAAGGGCATCCTTGTCTTGTGCCACGTTCTAGTTTAAAGTAGTCTGAGCAAATGTTATTGATGCAAACTGAAGCTTCTGGGTTAGTATACAGTAATTTAATCCATGCACAAATGTTGGGCCAAACCCAAACTTCTCCAAAATAGTAAAAGGTATTTCCATTCAATCATGTCGAATGCTTTTCTGCATCCAATGATAATAATATTTCTGGGGTGTTTGATTTAGTTGGTGAGTATATTACATTAAACAGGCGTCGAAGATTTGAAGATAAGTGTCGGCCCCTAATAAATCCAGTTTGGTCTTGTGATATTACTGAGGGAGCACTTTCTCCATCCTTCTAGCTATGATTTTAGAGAGTATTTTAACATCGTTATTCAGAAGTGAAATTGGTCTGTATGATGCACATTGTAATAAGTCCTTATTTTGTTTTGGAAAGACAGTGATTAGTGCTTGGCGAAAGGTTTGTGGAAGAGATTGGTTATCTCTGGCTTCTGTAAATGTTGCTAATAGGAGGGGAGCTAGCTGAGCGGAGAATTTCTTGTAAAACTCTGCAGGGTAGCCAGTCAGGGCCTGCTGCTTTTCCACCTTGGAGTGACTTTATAGCATCCAGTAATTTTGATAATGACAGAGGTTTATCGAGCTCCTCCACACTAAAAGCGTCAATTTGTGGTATCTGTAATTTATCCAGAAATGCATTAGATTGTATATTGTCTTCTTTAAACTCAGTAGTATATAGGGATTTATAGTAGTCTCTAAAAGTGTACATTATATTTTTGTGTTCGATGATTTTATCTCCGTTAGTGTTAGTAATTACGAGATTGCGTTGTACATCTTGCTTGTGGATTTGTTGCGCTAAAAGCTTGTTAGCTTTCTCTCCATGTTCATAATAATGATGTCTGGATTTGTAAATTAGTTGTTCAGGTTTCTTTAGTTGTCAAGAGGTTTAATTCTGAATGTAGAGCCTGCCTCCTCTTATGTAGAGTCTAAGCTTGGTAGTCTGGCATGTTCTTCATCTATTTTAGTAATTTCGCTTTTTATCTCTGCTACTTTCTTCGCTTCGTATTTATTTCTGTGGGAAAGATATGAGATAACCTGTCCTCTTAAGAAGGCCTTAAGAGTTTCCCAGAGTATTCCTGCAGAGATCACAAGAATCCCCCCATGTCTTATAAACACCACAACTCCATCCTGACCAATAACTTCCCCTGGTCCCTTCCACTCTGGACAGTCCCCTCTTTTGTAATATACCTTGTCTCCGGTCACATACATTTCATCAGTGGGCCTGAGCTGCTTACGTATTGCCCTTTTTATCCGCTCAGAAGACTCAGCTTCTGTGAATGCTTTCCTGGAAGCATTTAAGGCAGAAATAAGTTCTCCCACTCTAGCACTCATAG
>NC_053161.1:171579295-171626223 GCF_016835505.1 Polypterus senegalus | reverse complement strand
CCCTCCAGCTTACAATATATACCTGCACCTCACAGCGGAGAAGTAGTGTGTTAAAGAAGTTATGAAAAAGAAAAAGGAACATTTTAAAAATAACGTAACATGATTGTCAATATACAGTAATTGTTTTGTGTGTGTTATGAGTGTTGCTGTCATCAAGGATTTGATTATCATTATTTCTTTCAATCAGGTTCGTATTTGTAGGATGTGTTGTGTTCAAGTTACATTCCGTGTTTGTCAATCGTTGTAAAGATAACAGGTTTCATTCATCGACTCGTTTCTTACTGCATCAGTAAATAGACGTGACACACTGCATGCACGGGTTTTTTTTTACACTGTCTTCCTTTAGCGCAGCGTTTCTCAACCTTTTAAGTATTTGTGACCCGAGTTTTCATAACAGTTTTAATCAAGCCCCCCCCTAACATTTTTTTGAAATGTAGATGCATATTTTATTATACCTACTTAACTTTTATCGACATTTATCTAACTCTATATTTATTGTTCTAGTATCAGAATGTAGTTTAAGTTAATTTGTTTTGGTTTCAATAGATGTTTTTTTTTATATTTTTGAATCTTGTTTTCTTTTTTTCGCATCTTTGCCCCACAGGTTGAGAACCACTGCTTTAGCGGGACATTGACTTTTTTATGCTTTGTTTTCGCAGTAGTTGCACTTATGAATATGCTTGTATGTGTCACACGCTTCATATTCTATTGCTACCTTCTCAATTGTGTAATTCGTTTTTTGTTCAGCACTCTTTGGAGCTGTTGCTTTTTGTCTGTGCACTGTGTCAGTTCACGTGAGCCGCTCGGTGTACATGCATCGAAGGTTCCCAGCTGTGCTGGTGCCATCTCGTGCGATGTCCACGGCTGTATTTAATGTCAGCTAAGACTCAGCACTTAAAAGTTTCTCTCGCAGTTTCGCTGAGTTTGTGCCAGACACCACCCTGACCATCTCATCTTCGTCTGCATAAGCACAGTCCTTCACCCATGAATATTTAGCGGCAGTGTTTCTATTGGATTGCCACTGACGGACGGCCTTATATGGGCAGACACTAAATTACGCCTCCCACGGCCATCGAGCAGAAGTTTATTATAATATATGGACGAAAAAATAGGTTCCAGTTATGACCATTATGCGTAGAATTTCAAAATGAAACCTGCCCAACTTTTGTAAGTAAGCCGTAAGGAATGAGCCAAATTTCAGCCTTCTACCTACATGGGAAGTTGGAGAATTAGAGATGAGTGAGTGAGTCAGTGAGGGCATTGCCTTTTATTAGTATAGATTTCTAGATATTAAGATGGTTTTTATAACCATAAATTTGTTTTTGAGGGGCAGGTTGATTCAGATGGAGCACTACTGAAGGCCTAGATGTGAAATGCACGGTCCGTCACTGGACCAGATGATACGTAAATTTCATGAACATTACAACACGAAAATAAACGAACTTGTAGAGAGGTTCAGATTATACTTCTCCCAGTGCGTCTCTCTAAATCCTCCGTGGGAACATTATCATAAGGCTTAACAATCTTATTGTTACACCTTCTACATGCACCGAACCATCCTTATTACGAAGTCTTCCTTGCTTTACCGCTGGCTGCTTCTTTCCATTCACCTTCCTAACTCTTTATTTAAACAGTTTTCCTTCTTACTTTTCCGCTCCTTCGCTGTCTTCTCCCTTTTCGTTCAAAATACGCGCCTCCTTGCCTTTTTACAGTCAGCTTCCCTTACGTCACACCATGGTACGTTTAGCACAAGTTAATACCGGGAATGCCTGTTAAACATCTTACATTTACGAGTAGCAATTTGCGTAGTGAACACTTCGATGAATGAAGCCTGTTATCTTTACAACGGTTGACAAACACGGAATTTAACTTCATAACAACATGTCCTCCAAATATGAACCTGATTGAAAGAAATAATGATAATCAAATCCTTGATGACAGTAACAGTGACAAAACAATTACATTGACAATCAGGTTATGTTTTTTTTTAAAAATGTTTCCTTTTCTTTTTCATAACTTCTTTAACACAGTACTTCTCTGCTGCAAAGCGCGGGTATTTTTCTAGTAGTAAATAACAGGCAGACACAAATGGAAGTATTACAGTTAAACACTTTCAGACAGGAACTAAATGCATTTTTTGAGTAAAGAGCTGGTAATCTGGCAAAATGTAATACTTGATTTCACTAGAAATTCAGCTTATCATATCATTTTACAAGAAATTGACCCAATTCTTTGTGTTTTAAAGTGGATTGAATTAAGTCACACCAATAAGCCCCCAGCTCACTTATTAGAGATGAACCCTTCATACGCACAGCCCTAAGGCTTTTTTGTAGGCCCTCATACTGGTAAATTTCTCCAACTCCCTGGCTTGAATCTTTTCTATATGCTCACATTTGTGTTGCCTTTCACTATTGTATGCACCCAATAGGCAGCAGGCCTGAGCAGCATGTGGAAGGAAAATGGATTCATTTATTAATTGAGCAATTTAGATGAACCAGGCATCACTTGTGTTTTAGAGGCACTGATGTTGAGGCCTGTTTGCTTAGCAAAGGTGTTCAGTGTGTCGGTCTTGTCCTCAAATGGTCTAATATTGAAGAGAGGACAGCTAGGTAATTGTCAAAGTCAAGATCTTCAAGCTGGGATATTCTGTTCCCCTGGGTACATAGGTTTGTCAGATGTCCTCCACATGATCCAGTCAATAACAAACAGAAAGTGGATGGGAGAGATGATACATCCCTGTCTCACTCCTGACTCCACCAGACTCCACTCTGACAGGATTCTGTCAACTATGACACTGCACTAAAACTGACAGTAGAACATTCCCATAAGTGTGACCATCTATGGAGGAATTCCATATGACTAAGATCTTTTATAGGGTGAAGCTGATGTATAAGGGGGTGTTCCACTCTATGCAGTGTTCAATGAAATATGGGCAAACCTTATCGAGATCCTTAACTGTTACAAAGGACTGGAAATTTTCAACTCCATATTATATTTTCTCTTAAGTAGTTTCTGAAAAGTAGGAACTGCAATACCAAGGTGTAGTCTATGGAGAACAATGAATAACAGAATTTTTTATAAAGTGTATTTTGTAAGCCACAGACTGTGGAAGTGGAGGTTTGACGTGTCTCACTTACTGGTTACGTTTTTTGCTCATTAATGGTGATGAACCAGCAATCTGAAGAAAACTGAAACTTGGTGAAAAATGAAAATGGCGAATCTTGACGTTTCACAACCAATGAAAATTCAAGGCATTGATCAAGGAAGAAAGATGTACACAAAGTTAATGTCACTTGAAAAGGTCCAATTTCATCTAAGACTACAACTGCTGCCTTTTCGTCTTCTGTAATTTCGATTATAATTTTTTCAGAATAGTTTTTGTTTAAGAATATGAATTTTTTCTCATCATGGGTTGGGTTTACTCATGTTGAATTTACAAAAGATGTTTTTCAACCATTGTTTTGTCATTGTATGGGTGACCTTATTGTCCTTTTATACTCTTTATTATTTAGTCCATAACAGAATACCCAAACTCTCAAACTCTTACCACACTAGCAACTACTGTTGTAACTCAATACTTCCTTCTGTTTTTCATTTCCATCACGTCTCCTTTAAACCAGCAGTGCACTTTATGTATCAAATCTTGAATTTGCGCACGGACTGGGTCATCCATGTTTAGTTTCCAGTCTTTAAGTGCATAACTTTTACACCTCTTAAATAAGTCTTCGGTGGCATCCATCTGTGCAACCACTTCTGGTACCACTTGTCATGCTAGGGTCACAGATTTGCACAGAGACACAGGAGATCGTAGAAACAAGAAGGATTTTTATTCAAACACTGCAAACACATGAGCTTAAACGTGCTCCATGACAAGTCAGATATGACAGTTCCGCTAGGAGCAGAGAGAGAGAGATAAAAGCAAACAATCAATTCCATCAATTCCATCCAATTAGATCTTCACTTTCTGTGGATTCCATTTCCATGGATTTGCGTATCCACATCTACAAAACTTGTACCCATTTCATGATACTTGAGGTTTGCTCACACCTGTCCACAGCCATGCGCAATAGAAAACAAAATCTGAGATGCCTAATGCATACAGACATAGACTGGAAAAAATAAAGAATAAAATCAGGTGTATGGTACCGTTAGATGTCTAGGGCTTTACGCGTACTACACTGTACTTTAAAGGTGAGACGATGGGATTTTCTCACCTCAGATTTCCACTGACCACCGCACTTCGTGCAGTGCAGGGTCTTGATGTGATGATCAGGCAGTCCTGCTTGGTGGGGCAGTCTTGGGTAAATAGCATGTGCTGACTGTGATGACACTCTTTGGACATCTTCACTTTCTCCCGCCTGCACCTTTGTAGAAAATGGGTAGTCACCTGAGATGCGTGAAGGGCATGACGTCCTGTTGTGCTGCAGGTAATATTTCCATTTCTTTGCGTGTAGGTGAGTTAGGCTGAGAGGTGTCAGCATCAAGAGTTACATACTCTGCCATCCTTCCCTTAGCTTGAGATGAGCTTCGGCTGCTGCGGATCTTATGATTTAGTAGATCTGTCGCAGCTGCTAATATTTCAGCTTCAGCTTCAGCTACTGTGGCAGCAGCTTCTTTTTTGGACTGAAGAGCCTCTAGTGCTGCATCCAGTGCAAGTCTCTCTGCCTCCTTTCTTGCTTGTTCTCTTTTAACGGCAAGCTCTTTTATTGGGAAGGATGCACGTAAACAAGCTTTGGTTATGGAACTTTTTGCTGAGGCGTCAGAATAGCGCGTGTGACTTGAGTTGGCCACAGCAGTAGCATCAGTTTTCTATACCTTCTCCATGTCTGCAACAGTGGAGTTTGGGCTGATAAGTTGAACTGAGTGCTTGTGTAATGAGCTATACGAAAAGGAGACTGCCGATTTCAGGTGATTCAGGACAGGCAAAGTGAATAAAGCTGCAATGGACAATCAGATCCCTATTCGGCCCTGTATGAACTGATTTTCTCATTGTTTACAGCCACAAGAAACGCCAATCTATATTGGAAAGCAGAGTATGAACAGCCGTTACTGTGCTTCAACCTGTCAGTAGTCGGATGTTGATATAAAAGATGCTGTAGAGATGCTGCAATCCGATTTGAGGTGTGAATACTGTCTTTCAGCCAAGTCGCTCTGAGATCCTCCCTTTGATCCCTGGCATGAACGTCCCTTTAATTTACAGGTGATTACATTTCACGCGCTGTGGAATTGCCCTTTTGCTAAGTTGTCGTAGGATCCTTCTTTGATCCGTGTGGCCAGAATGTTCCATAACTTAGCTGTCTTAACAATTCTCTTGCAGTCCATCCCGCGACGTGGATATTGGTTTCATGCATGTCTTATACTGGTTTCACATGGGTAACATATCGGTTTTGCGCTTGAACTCTATTTTTTGTATATGTGTACCATGTCAGTTTCTAATACGAAACATAGTGCTGGGCGGTATACCGGTTCATACCGAAAACGTTTTTTTTTATCTTTGTTATGATATGGGTTTTTCTTATACCGCAATACTGGTTTAAATTGCCAAAAACAACATTTGGAACGTGGCGCAGCAGGAAACTGTTTAAGGGGTGATCTTTTTCACTGCTACACCGCTAATCACATACAACGGAGTACATGCATTAGTGGAGGTGTTGCATACGGGCTCTTTTTCACTGCTATACCGCTAAATAGGAATGCTACAGAGTACATGCGTTAGTGGAGGTATTGAATGGTGAAAATGGACAGAGAACATTCTGAAACTGAAGCTGTAGCTGATGATAAAGTTGAACATGATGACACAGAAGAACTTTTTCCGAAAAAAAGGAGTCATGTCCGTTGCATTTAGATACTTTGGTTTTAAAAGGTCAGATGTGGACCATTATGTTCAAATGTGTGAATACTGTGTCTACACTACTGGATAATACTGCAAGCCAAATTGTACTTGTTTTATATTTTTTTCAATACAGTGTAATGTACCTGGGTACTGTGTAATAGTGTGACGACATGCTGACTTTATTCTCGATGATTATGACAAGAATAAAGTCGACATGCTGACTTTATTCTCGTAATATGTCATTAAAGTAGAACATCGTAAACTAAACTTCATTGTAAAATGAATATTTAATTTACTAGATTTTCTCAAACCCCGTCATAAGTTATATAGCACATTAAATGCTTTGTGTTAAGCTGGGCCGGTTCTAGACAGGCATATTTAAGGGGGCAGACAGAAATGTGAAGGGGGCACATGGTGGCAGGAGGTGGGAAAGGGGTGGGGTGGTGGAGGGGGTGCTCTGTATAACTGTTTTTGTCATGTGATTGGATTACACTTTGTCAGGCCTCTACCCTAAGACCTGTCCAACTTAGGTGTCCCGCCTACAGGCTAAGCTTCTATTGGTGTAGCTCTTAGGGTCATGCAAACCCCCTGACCACGATAAGGTGGCAATCCCTCAGGAGGAAAACTGAAAAATAAAACAACAAAAAATAAAATAAAATATTCCTCATCAGATTATAACAACTAAAAACATGACATTTACCTTAATTGGATGGCCTATATCAAATATATTCAAACCCAACAATAACACAACTCACTATTGCCAATATTAAAACTAAAAAGGGTAGGCCAAGTTATAAAAAAAAAATCAATTCACCAAGTCTTGAAAAATAAAACTGAAAAATAGAATAAAAAAAAAAAATAAATAATGAATAAAATAAAATATCCATCCAGATCTTTACAACCAACAATATAAATTTTATCTTAATTGGATGGCCTAATTCTCAAATAAATTTGCAAAATAAAGTAAGAGTAAAATAAGACCTCTCAATATATCCAATATTTACAAAACTAAAAAGGGTTGGCATAGTAATTAAAAAAAAAACCAATTCACCATGTCTTTCCCTACAATTCTCAAACTAATTTGTAAAACACGAGAACAGATTTAGAACAGAACATTTGAACTTTTTTCTTCTTTTTTTGTCTTTTTGTCTTGTTTTCAGGTTGTTTGTTTTGTAAGCAACTGAACTCTCTGTTTGTAACTGAACAGCTCCGCTCTCCTTTCTCCTCAATCCACTCTACAATAACAGTCTCCTGTCTCCCTTTGCAAAAACTCTTACAAATTCATCATATCCAAGTTATTTGTTATGGACTTCTCATGGGCCAAGATCACCAAACTCCTCTTTCTTTTATTTAACATGGTGCAACGATAGGGGGTTAGGACCCGAGAGAAGGAACTCTCACACGATGCTGAAGACACACCAATGACCAGGGGCCTCATGTATAACGGCGTGCGTAGAACTCGCACTATAACATGGCGTAAGCACAAAAGCCGAAATGTGCTTACGCACAGAAAAATCCAGATGCAGGAATCTGTGCGTACTCCAACTTCCGCGTTCTTCCGCTACATAAATCGTGCACGCGCATTATGTAACGCCTCAAATCCTCCCAGAATTACGCCTCTTTGAATATGCAACTCAATATAAATCGCCCTTAAGCGCAGCCTTCTGTGAAAAGACAATAGAATTTCAGCGAATACCAAGTGGAGGCAAAGGAAAAACATACTATTTGTTCAAATAAACCGTGGTATAATCAACAAAAGGAAGTTGATCGAGTGACATAGCGTGTTGGAGAAACATGAAAGCTCACATCCACAAAATCGCACCGTGCCGGAAATAAAAAAGAAGTCACATATCAAAGTCGCCGTGGAAAGCCGAGTTGTAAGCCCACTGTCTGAGTGTCATATGAAAGCTTATTAGGGTACAGAGAAAAAAGGCACACGGTGGGGAAAAGGCACGAAATGTCCACTTCAATCTCGACATTTCCACTTTAATCACGTAGTTTATTTTGTCATTAAAGTAGAACAGCATAAACTTCATCTTAAAATCGTTTAATTAACCAGTTTCTCAAATCACATCGTAATTAAAGTAGCACGTTAAATGCTTTGTTTTGTATTTGATCTTCTACTCGTATGTGATCTGTGTGTGAATCACTACTTGCTTCTTAAACCGGCTCTCTTCCTCCAACTGGACACAGAGTCCATTACATTCGTGATATTACAGCTCTCTGAATAACTAAAATACTGAGATGTATACGTGATGTCATTTTCATGATGATAGGAGTTAAAGAACGTTTGTGCTCATTACACAAGCATTTAACTTTTGCCGAAATTTGTCGCTGCATTTTTAGCTGTGTTGTTATTTTATCTTTCTGTTTTATATTCAATATATATTGGCGTAGCCGTCACTGCAGTCAGTGCTTTTCTTTCCCCAAGTAACCGATCGCCATACAATCAGCTCTGTAATAGACGTTAAGCCATCTGTAAGCTTAGCGCCGATTCTTCAAAACGTTTAAAGAACATTGAAATATCTTCGTAGTACACGTTTAATTATTCTAACGACACTCCCAGTGAAGAATATAGATTATTTAAGTGAAGTTCAAGTTTTATCTGTATAATTTAACAAACATATTTTGCTGCATTTCACCTTAAAAATGATATCGTCATCATATGTAAATACGCGCTTTATAAAGTGGCCCAGGTTGTGAGATATTATAACTGTAGTGCAAGTTTACAGTGGGGTGATTGTACTTATAAGTACAAACAGTTCTACAAGGAGCACTTGATTGACTGCATTTAAAGTTCTTGGGATTAAACTGTTTCTGAACCGCGAGGTCCGTACAGGAAAGGCTTTAAAACGTTTTGCTGTGGCAGACAGCGTGTGCTTAATGCCGTATACTGATAATTCTCTTTCCGATCAGCTGCTGCTGTGATTCACACTCAGATACAGTGATATAAATACTCCGAGTCGTGCAGTGAGAGAAATATGGAAAAAGATGATCCGCTGTGGCAACTCCTAACGGGAGGAGCTGAAAGAAGAAGAAGAAGAAGAAGAAGAAGAAGAAGAAGGTGCAGTGAGAGTAACAACGCTAAAGCAGTTATGGCATTTGGAATACTATGGCTGTTCCCTGGACCATTATATTGTTACAAGTTAATTACAATCAGATGCATTACACTAATAAACAATATGCGGTTTGTTTCTGTGTATTTATAAAGCCGCGTCATGAAAATAATGAGTAATCACACAAGAACAGTACCATTGCTTTGACGCTGGGTGCCGCCAGTTTGCAAAACCGAGCGGAGAACTTGCGTACGACAAGGCATGAGGTACCGTGGAAAAACGCCAAGTGTAGGTTTTATACATCGCGATTTGAACGTGGAAAAGTTTTTACGCAACATTTCTGTGCGTACGCACCGTTTATACATGAGGCCCCAGGGCTCTTACATACATACTATTTATGCAACTCAGGAAAGGCTTCCTTGTACTCCTGCAGGAGTTTACACACAGTGGACAGGTCTGGTTCCTTTGAACACTTTTTGAGCAGCATCTGTTTTGCCACAAGAACTTCATTTTTCAGACTTGCAACATCTGCTACAGTGCCAGCCATCACAGCCAGAGGGTGCAACAGGATGGGATCTAGAAATGCACTAGATTTGGGTGCAAGACTAGATATGGCTCTCATCAGTTCAATATTCTTGTGTGAAAATCTAGTTTCCATTTCTGAAATGGCCCTGTCAAGGATTTTGAGCCAGGGATCTTTTCAGAGACTGATGGGGGGAAATGGTAGGGTCACCAGAGTCTGTATGGCCCAAAGTTGAGAGCACAACACTTTGACCCTGGTGTTTGCTCATTGTTCTCCTTCTCTTTGTTGGATGTGACTCATCCTCAGCAGGAGATGACACTCCCCAACAGTCATCCTCAAGGATGTTTTTTAAGGAGTCCAGTGCTGCACTAACAACCTCAGAAGCACTGCACAGATCAACTGACTGAGACTGTAGAATAGCATTTGCTGGTTTCAAGACACCAAGCACCCGCACTGGGAACTTTCCAATCTCAAAGAAGTGATGCCTCTTTATTTGGCATAGCAGGCCTGATGCCTCGGTACACAGGTCAACTGCAGCATCATCATCCTCTGTCATCTCAGATAGGGTACTAAGGATTTGTTCTTGATTGTCCACAGTGCACCTTGTCACCTCATAGTGGCTTGTCCATCTGATCTCAAGCAGCCTTTTTAGACAAGGTGCATCATGTTTATTGAGCACATAGTGGTGGTGAAAAAAGTTGTAGAGTGAACTAGATGGGCTAAAAAATCTTTTTGCACCCGGCTCACTCTACATGGCATGCACAACCAGTAAGTGCAGTTGGTGGTTGTAACAGGGGATGTATAGGACATATCTGTCAAGCCTCTTTTGGAGCAGAGCTTGTACACCACCTCTAACCCCATCATAACACTGGTTAAGTATACTGTCAGCACTGTAGCCAGCAACACAAAGGTGTAACAGCATCTCAGAGATGATGTACTCTGCACCAAGTTGTTGCAAGTCAAGCAACCCAATAAGATGCTCCTCTGGCATGGAGTTTCTGACAAACCGTATTATCACAGACAAATTTTCCACATTGCACCTATCCCTGGTCCCATCACTTCTGAGGCAAAACCTTTCAGAATCAGCACTTTCATATTTTTTCCTGACTTCTCCAAGCACCATGTCAGCCAGTGTTTGGATAATTTCATTTTGGATATCCTTAGATGTGTATTTTGCATTTTTTGGGATACCCTTAGCAATGCTTGCTAGCTTCTTGTCCTTCTCTAAGGTATATTCCATCAGTTTTAGAAAAATACCTGAAGCAATGTCATCATCATTACTCGCTGCATTATGTCTCAAGGTTTCTGACGTCCCACGGAGCCCCAAATCATTTACAAAGAGAAACCTTATAGCACTACCAATACTCTTGACATAGTAATGGTTTTTTTCAAGTTGTGTTTTACCAGCCAACATTGAATCCACTATCCCCCCGTGACCTCTCTGCTTTTATGCTCAGTCCAGAAGGTTGAAGCATGCACATGGTTGTGGCTGGACACATGCCTCTGTAGCCCCTTGTCTCGATCAAGTGCTGCTTTCCAGTTGTTAAAACCAGTTAAGGTAAAAACTACATCCCTCTCATTAACAGTGCTGCCATATTTTCGACAGGGGTAACAGAAGCATGCATCCCGCACAAAAGAGTACTCCAGCCATGGTCGTGTGCGGTACCAGGCAGGATTGAATGATCTTAATGTTGTACCACCAAATACACATTTGGGGTAACTACCCAGTATTGGCTGGGATGGTGTATTGCCATTTAAGTCACTGGGTAGCTGAGCGGGTTGCTTTGGGGCAGCAATTGTTGGCAGAGGTACAGGAGAACCAGTGCCTGTTGATGCCACAGGAGTAGACATGCCAGCTGATGTCTCTGATGTACCAGCAGCAGCATCATTGCTACTGCTATTGGTACAGGCAGGGGCAGCCACACTTTTTAAAAGCTTGGAAAAAAGGATGCATCTCACAGCATTAACTTTCCCTTTGTGAGCTGCTGGAAGCTGGGTGGAAAGTGAATAATCTTTACTAAAATCGCTGGGATTACATCAGTATATGAAACGAGAAAACTGTTGAGTGCAGAGTTGAAGCTGAGGCGGGGCTTTGTGTCGGGGTCTGACAGACAGACACAGGTCCTCAGTCGGCTCTATGCAGCAAACACAGTGGTGCTTGAGGAAAGAGAAAGAAACACTTCTCTACCAGACTGAAACTGTGAGAACAATGGACTAGTCCCCCATTAACTGTACAAATTATAGATGTATTTTTTAGTTGTTAATTATATCACGAGTCGCTGTGATGTTGACGACAGAGATTTGCTGCTTCCTCAAAACCTCCCGCTGCTGCGCAACTCATTTTGCTCTTCCCTGCCTACTGAGAAACCTGAAACAGGGTCATTTGCATACTAACAGTGATTGGATGTTTAGCTGGGGGGCGGGTGAGTGGGTGATCTCTACGGAGTACTGTGTGAGCTGCGGACAAACAAAGCACGGAGGGAAAGAGCGAACAAGAGGTGAAACCAATCATCTCATTTATGCTTTTTCCAGTGGATTTTTCAGCTAATGTAGTAAATTTTGTCCATATTCAGTTTGTGGGCAATCTATTATTTTCTTTCTCAACTTCTAAAAGTTTGATTTAAGGGGGCAGGGCGTTTGTTTAAGGGGGCATTGCCCCCTCTTGCCCCAGCGTACAGCCGGCCCTGGTGTTAAGTGTTCCCCGAGCTATGTTAAATTGGTACGTGCTTCTTAAACTGACTTCCTCTTGTACTGAGGAGGCGCTGGCAGCGATCGCCGCACAGAATACATTCACTTCATGATATTCCTGCTTCCTGAACATTTAGAATGCTAAGATAAATACTTGATATAATTTTCATGATGAAATGCATTAAAGCAAGTATTAATCATGTGGGGCATGGCGGCGTGGAGGTTGCATTGCTACCTAGCAGCAAGGGGGTCATGGGTGTACCCTGCCTTGAGTTTGCATGTTTTTCTGATGGGTTTACTCGGAGTGTTTCAGTTTCCTTTCAAAGTCATGTAGGATGTGGTGTTTTTTTATGCTATATTGACCCTGCTAGTGTGTGTGTTGCTCGTATTCACCCTGCGATGTGCTGGCGTTTAGGATTTGCTCCTCCCTCGCACACAATGTCTGCTGGGATGGGATGGCATAATTAAACATGTATAACAAAGATTTTTTTAATGTTCTGAATACTCTGTGGGCTACGTTTTTAACTAGTTTTAATTTCACAAAGACGTTTATTGTGTGGTGATTGGTTAGATGGAGAAAGAAAATGGAAGGATAGGAGCTGAGGGTTTGATACGTCAGACAGACAGCATGCATGCAATAAAGAAAGTCTGCTCAGAAGAACATCCATTGAATTCTGTGTTTGTGTCTCCGACCACCTGATCACAAACCCAACATTTACACAATATTTAAGTTAAGCCTAAGAGATACCCATTCATACATCCAGTTTTTTGGAGCCTCATCACACCTTCCATAAAGTTCTTCACACTGAACGTAGACCTGGGAACCCTTACTGCATAGGAGCATCACTACCGTGCATGTGTAATGTGGACGAAGGTTCAAACAAATAGCAGGCAGACACCAATTCTAATAAGCAGAATCTTTTATTTCTGACTTCTTGGTGAGCCAAGCGACTTTGCCTTACAGAGAGAAAATGCAAGGAAGGCCCCCCTCATGTCAGTGGAGTCTACTGCAGTAATTGTAGTGGAAAATGTGGTTAATATCCACTCATCCGTGAAACCAGGATAATTTAGAAAAATACCATGATGCAGAATTTTGGTAATACTGCCCAGCACTAACGAAACATACTGGTTATGCGTGCGCACCCTATCGCAACTTTGTGTATGAACTATAGAGGTTCTGCACATAGACATATATAGATAGATGCCACATTCACTGTGTTGCCCAGTTGACACAATACGTCAGCGCGTCCGCCCGTTGCGAGTGGCAAAAGTGCCATTTAAACTAATACAGGTAGACGTGGAAACCGGGTTTTCTGATGAAAAAGCAATAACATTTAAAACAGTATCGTTTTCATACAACAGATTTTGGGGAACTGTTTAAATGCAATTATTTATATCCATTTATACACTAATAATGGCAAATATTAAATATTATTATTATTATTATTATTATTATTATTATTATTATTATTATTTAATAATTCCACATAAGTAACATTTCTTGGACTGCCTTCCATCTCCAAAACATTTCTAGACTTTGTCCTGTTCTTACTCAACACAGTACTAAAGTATTGGTTAATGTTGAGTCACCTCACATATAGATTACTGTAATGCTATTCTATCTGGCATCCCAAAAAACGTATCCATCGCTTACAAATTCTTCAAAATTCTGCTGCCAGGATAATAACCTGCTGTTCTAAATCCACTGAACATATCACACGTATTCTCTCTCAACTTCACTGGCTCCCTGTTCACTACTGAATACAATAGAAAGTACCGCTCTTAACATTTAACGCTGTCCACAGTCTTGCTCCCCCCTACCTCACTGATCTCCTCCAAACTTACACTACCTCTCGCTCGCTCAGATCCTGTAATTTGAGAGTATTCAGCCTGGCAATATGGTGCAGCCTTAGTTTGTGGAAGACAGACACAACTAAAGACGAGCATTAAATGATGGTTGTCAATTTCAAACTGTGTTTCCTCAATGTGCTCCTTGAGAAGAAACACATCATCTGAGCCAATCTCAGCCTGAATAAACTTATTGATCAAAGATACACTGACAGCTTGCTCAAATGTTGACTGTCGGATAACACGCTCACCTACTTTGACCACCTTGACTGTACCCTCAAAAGGAATCATCAAACCTCCTTTGTTTTTTAATGTGAACAAGTGGTAGCTTTGATCATATGATGCCGGTACAGCATCTGTTACCAAACTAGCACGGCACACATGACAGAACAGCTTTCTTAAAATCCTGTCTAAGGGCTACCTCCCACTGCTTTCTGAGGTATATTTCTTTGGGAAACCTTCAGAGTTTGAGAAATGTTAACAGCTAGCAACAATCTACATAGTTAGTGACTAAATACGTTTAGCCAAAATGTTGTTTGGAGGCTCACTTGAGCACATAAATGCATAGCTTTGCTAGTTTAGCCTGGCGTAGCTAAAGTTAAGATTATAAAGTGGGATTTTCTAATGGCCAAATATAACGAAAACAGTTTTTCAGCCTTACCTATGAAATGTAAATCCCCAGGACCTGGTTTGGAGTGTACAGCGATTTGCACAATCCCAAACTGCACATGCATTAAGCATCTTTATCCATTACTTCACTCCACAGCAGTGCCACTTGCAATATTGCGGCGATGTTGACGTATGATGCTGCTGCTCATGCGGCATCTAGTTATTCTATGTCTATGGTTCTGCGTGCGAAATATATTGGCTGTTTACGTGATCTTCAGTGGAAATGGGAGGGGCAAGAAACAGGAACTCTGGGGCCTGTAGAGTCATGGAGCGTGAAGAGAATCTGACAGGAGGCAGATCTGGGTTTAAACAGAGCAGTATTTTTTTCCGATACAATAGGTTTGCGAAAGGAATTGCTGGTAATTATTACTATTTAACAGAATCTCCCATTGAGTCTGTAATGAACACAAGGCTGAAGTTAAGTATGTATTCGGTCGTCGTTTTATTCGCTTCCAGCTAAATGCTCGCTTGCAACCCTTGACTTTTTCATACAGCTGTTGCAAACTAGTTACTTATTCTAAAGGCAAAATATTCTACATTTATGACTGACACCTTTATCCAGCATAATATTTAGTTACTGCTGGTTACGTTACTTATGTCCAGCGATCCCGAAACCGTGCCGCACAGACAGGTGAAGTGACATGCTCATGGTCACACAGTGTAACTATCAGGACTTGAATCGACAAATGCACATCTACAACATGTATATTATATGGCATAATATAAACTTGTCCAGGACAGATTTGTTTGTTAAAGTTGAGTTTAATATTTTCAACCCATTCAAGTCCTAAATCTGGAATATTTATTCTTTGAAATAATGTATCAGTTTGCTGTTTAATGTACACATTATAGACATTCTTTTCAAATGTTTATTATGAGACCAACATGCTTTACGTGAGTTTCATAGACTTTTACAGCACCACTGTGATTGTGGGACGTGACTGACTAGTGTGTTAATAAATGACAAGATGAAGGGGGAGAACAGCTGAACAAATAACATCATGTGGGGCAGAACAGTCAACATGACTCGTTTTGTTTCGAAACCAATGAGACAGAAGACAGACGCTGAATGCTGGCGGCGTGAGAGGCCGAGTGTTCAACCCACTGACGGATAAATTGAGAGAAAATGACAGAATTGAGGAACATTATGACCGCTAGGTGACAGAGTTTAGCTTTACACTCCCGAGCACCCACATTAGATGTAATTCCTGCAATTCTTTAGGGTGAAAACTTTTTATCAAACCGAAAGTTTCTTTCAGATGAAAATCACATCTTTCATTTGTTTCTTTGGCTAACGGATTTATGAATTTTCTTACTACTTCTTCTTTTTTATTTTATTTTTACCATTTGGCCTTAAAGGGGATTCTAACTGATGGGCCGGAGAGTCCGTGTTTTGTTTCGGCCTGTTTATCGTTCTACATTTCCATTTCGTTACTTGTCTGGCACCTTTATTAGATACTAGCCAACCCACGGTGTAGCATATCCCGCATAATTATCAACCTGAACAGTCAACGTGGCTCACAGCTGCATGTGGACTGTAGCACAGACCAAAGCAAGTGAGGATGTGTTTCGTGACGCGCTGGGGGCGGGCACATAAGCAAGCAGTGCGCATGCCTCAAGAGCGAGGGTGGATGCGGGAGGAGGGTGAGAGTTGGCGGGCGGGGCTCTGTCATGCGTACCCCATGGTCGGGCGACTTGGTCGATTATATATATATAGTGGAACCTCGGTTCACAACCATAATTCGTTCCAAAACTCTGGTCGTAAACCGATTTGGTAATGAACCAAATAAATTCCCACATAGGATTGTATGTAAATACAATTAATCCGTTCCAGACAGTACGAACTGCATTTAAATATATATTTTTTTAAGTTTTTAAGCACAAATATAGTTAATTATACCATAGAATGCACAGTGTAATAGTAAACTAAATGTAAAAACATTGAATAATACTGAGAAAACCTTGAACAACAGTGAAAACTAACACTGCAACAGTTTGCACTATGAACCGCTCGCTAAAAACACTTTTTTTAATGAGTTTTAAGCACAGGGAAAACAATGAACATTTGAAAAATCCTTAATTTAATAAACAACCAAGAAAAGTAACATTGCAACAATGCACGCGCGGCTGTGTGTGTGTGTCTCTCTCGTGCGCCTGTGTGTGTGTGTCTCTCTCTCGGGCACCTGTGTGTGTCTCTCTCTTGTGCACCTGTGTGTGAGTGTGTCTCTCTCTCTCGCCTGTGTGTGTGTGTCTCTTTCTCTAGCGCGCCTGTGTGCATGTGTGTTCCTCTCTTGCGCACCTGTGTGTGTGTGTGTGTTTGTCTCTCACTCCCATGCCTGTGTGTGTGTCTCTCTCATATGGACTTTACCACAGACGAAAGCGACTCATGCTGTGTTTGGTGAGTTGTTGCGTGCGGGCACATGAGTAGGTAGTGCACATGCCTCGAGAGCGATGGTGGGCACAGGAGGAGGGTTAGAGTTGGCGGGTGGGTTCTGTCGAGCATATCCCATGGTCTTAGAGTTGGCGGGCGGGGTTTTGTGAGTTGGCGGGCTTGGCTGTCTGTCTTGCTTGCGCTCACTGTCTTGCGTGCCCTTAGTGAATTATATACTGTATATAGATGGGTTATTTCTCCTATGAGGGAATTCAAAGGTAGCTTACAATATTTATGATATAATTAGCTACGTTTCATGCTTTTTTTTGTTTTTTTAACCTCTTTTGGAACATAGGGAAGTTAAGCGATTCGCTCAAGGTCCCCCATTGTCAGTAGATACAATTGCACCCACAGCCTCAGGGTTTTTAGTCCCAAGCCATCGCACTTATGCCACGCTGCCAGTCTGCTCCTCTGTTTGGGGCTCCACAGTTGTGCCCTGTGAAGTGTTATACTGTGCTGTACATGTCGACATAGCCGTGTGTCCCTTCTTTTTTTTATTCAGGTGAGACTCATCAAACTTGGCACACTGACAGGTACTCCACCCTGCACTGGAGGAACTGTGTTGGTCACGTCAATCAGAGGTTAGTAAATTCCACCATGTCACCTTTTATGTATATGAAATGCATGTTTATTAAAGTAAAAAAAAAATAACAAAAGGTATTTTTGCAGATGAAAACAAGACAGATGTTTCTTTGTAGTTCATCTGAGTCCATCAGGTCCTAGTGTGCCTCACAGTTAATACTAGAAGTCAAGTCAGATTCTGGGCACTGATGTTAACAGCCTGGATATCCTTGATATTTCATGGTTTCTTCACACATTAACAGAAAATAAAGCCTATTCTACCTTTAAAAGAAAATAAACAAATAAAAAGCCCAATTAAGAGCCCATTGACATTACAGTATGTGCTCCAGTGGAACTGACCATAAAGCCCTCTCTTTCACACTTCACCCCCTGTAAGTGAACCCTTGAGCACACTCTACACGGCCCCTCTTCACTCTTACCCTTTGACTCGTACACTCTGAACAGCTGAGCATTTATTCTGCCAGTGGCGTTTCTGGTGATGCATTTTTTATTCAAGTTTTTAATACCTTTATCCTACAAAAGTACTTTACAGTATGGTTTCTTAAGATATCTATACATTGCTGCCCAAAATGTTTGGGACAAAGACCTGTTTTTCCTTGGTTTCCCCCTCTGCTCCCCAGTTTAATATTCAAATTCAAACAATTCTGACATTGTGATTAAAGTGCTCACTGCAGACTTTCAATTAAAGAGGTTTGCAGACATTTCCATGACAACACTCTCTCTACATGGTCCCCCAAATTCATGACACCATGATATATGGGACAATTGGCGTCCCAGTTGTTTGATTCCTCAGGTGGGTTTCATGGCTTCCTAAGACACCTCAGCTCTATTCTACCCTTTGTAGTCTGTAGTTGGAATTGTTCAACATAAGGACAAGAGTTGTGTCAATGAAAGTCAAAGAAGCCATCATGAGGCTGATGAGCAAGAATCAAACCATTGGAGACATCAGTGAAATCTTAGGATGACCTCAATCAACTGTCTGGGATATCATGAAGAAGAAGGAACACACTGGTGGGTTCAGGAATCGTAAAGGAACTGGTAAGCCAAGGAAGACCTCCACTGCTGCTGACAGAAGAATCCTCACTATGGTTGAGAAAAGCCCCAAAGGCTTGTGCATCAGATCAGAAAGACTCTTCAGGGGGAGATCTGTGTGTGTGTGTGTGTGTGTGTCAGAGACGACTATCAGCAAAAGACAGAAACCCAGAGGACACACTGCAAGATGCAAACCACTAGTTTTTAAACAGGATAGTCAGATTACAAATCTGAAAAAGGACTTAAGAGTCTGCAGAATTCTCAGGAAAAGGTCTTGTGGACAGAAGAGACAAAGATGAACCTCATCAGAATGATGGCAAAAGTGTGGAGACGACAAGGAACTGCCCGAGATCCATAGCAAATTAACATTTGAAAAATCCATAATTTATCCAAAAACTAACCATAAACAACCAAGAAAACTAAACTTGCATTAGTCGAGTTCTGGCATGAAGGAAGTGAGGAGGAACTGGGTGGAGAGGAAATTACAGTTTTGAGGTAAAGTCCCTCTGTGCGATGCACGTCTGACTTTGAAAAATGTACTATAGAAGGAGAGACTGAACACGTGTGTAAATCACCGGCGCGTACGAACCAGAAGGGAAACGAAATAGAGCACAAAGAGTTCACAGCGAATGCACAGGGAGAGACTGAACACGTGCAGAAATCATCAGCGAGAACGAACTGGAAGGGAAACTGGCTTGTTCCACACCCGAGTATGTGGTTGTGAACAGATGCAAAAGTTTGGCAAACTTTTTGGTCATAACCCGAAATGTATGTGTTCCGAGACGTTCGTGACCCGAGATTCCACTGTGTATATATTTATATTCATTGCATTTATAGTCTGAGTCCCGACCTGATTGTATGGGTGGTTACCTACCAGGTAACGCATGTGATTGGTCTGCCATTCAGCAAACATCCACCACGGTGCCCTCTTCAGTTGCGAGAAGCAGATCATGGAATGTTACACAGTTACTATCAAATAATGTAAAATGTACGCGACACGTGTTTTGCCCTCCTTTGGGCTCATCAGGCGTACACACTCTACTGCTCCCCTCGCAGGGATTGAACCTCGGACGTCCGCGTTAGAGTCGAAGCCCCTTTACGCTGCGCCATGGCGTGTGGTTCATTTATTTGACAGCCTGTAGATCCAGAGTAATTACACTAAATGCATTTGTGGTCTGAGTCCCAACCTGATTGTATGGGTGGTTACCTAATTATTTGACAGTAAACTATGCAACATTCCATTCTCGCAACTGAAGACGGCACCACGGCGGATTTTTGCCGAATGGCAGACCCAACCACATGCGTTACCTGGTAGGTAACCACCACTACAATCAGGTCGGGAAAAATAGTGTTTCTTCCCAAAGAAGAAGTATATCCTCAAGAATGAAAAGATTGGTTGTTTGGTGAAAGTGAAATCCCGTGAGAGAAAATTTCAAGCCCCACGAAGAGATTTGTCCCTATGCAAAGAGATTTGAAAAAGTCCTACCCACATCTAAAACATCTACAATAACGCACACTGTTCAATCATTTCTCATTTGTGCGAATGCTATTGTCAGACACAGTGCATGTAGAGAGAAAAACAATATTCACTCACGGGCAGTTATATGTTGCATTGTCACGATGTAATTCCAAACAAGGAATCAAAATTCAATGCAATATTGACATAAAGGAAAAGCGAAAAGAGATGGAAAATATGGACATAGGTGATATGATAAGTTAGAGACTTGTAGATTGTCTAATTCATGTTAGCATCAGGGAAATGTAATGTTTTTTTTTCCCAAATGAAAAGGCGTATCTGTGAGATTTAAAAGTGTTGTTGTTTGTGAGCAGCAGAGATATGAATTGGCTGGCGCATAGCATAGGCGTGGTTGTTGTGCGAAGCAAGCAGGGGCCAAAGCCCTCTAGCGTGCAATAAAAATGTCACATTAATAAGAGTTCACAGAATTACTTTAGTAACTATGATTTAAAGTAAGGAATATGTTTTAGAAACTTTAGTGTTTACTGGTCTTGATTTTCTTTTCATGCCAAGAAGAGGTATTCTATATCACGAGTTAATAATCTGAAGTTTGCATTGGGTTTATGGCTATGGCTTTATGAATATGATATTTATCCAAAAGACAATGACGTTTTAAGATGCTGTCCAAATCAGTCTCAAGTCTTTGAGTATCCAAAATAAATCCATCTTTTCAGAAAATGTGTACAAATTTATAGAAATAAAAAACCGAGCAGGAACCTTTGATCAAAATACTTTTGAGTGGGCACAACTATCAAAATAAATGATTGATAGTTTCATCTTCTTTTTTGCAAAATGAACAAAGATGAGACACATCATTACAAATTTACTTAGTCATCTGTTACAAGGATAATAAGAGTAAAGAATTTTAACATTAATTTCCTTGACTTTATTGGGGAGAAGAATCCACAGACTACTCAAGTTTGATTTGGGGTATAAACATTCCATTTAAGATTATCTCTTGAGATGCTATGGTCCAAAATTATTATTTTTTTCTGATAAAGTAATTATTACATTTCTTGTCCACAATATTAACATCACTGATTTAAAATCATTGAGTTTAATTAGACAAAGTGCCGTAACTCAAGTGGACTTTGAACATCTCTCTCAGTGTGGCAGGAATGCGCCTATTCACCTTTACGTAATCTTTTAAAGAAACATTTGCCCCTGTTAAAACTACAAAATCATCAAAAATGTAAAGATTTTCCTGCTCATTTAGAAGATAAGAAACATAAAGACTGTTCTGGTCAGCCCACTCTTTTATAAATTAAGAATTGTTGCCTGCCATTATGTTCTCATTATTCCAGATTATACCAGTGTGGGGAGAGAAAAATGTGGAAATGTAATTTTCCAAGAATCAATTGCTTGTTTGTGTAAGTTGGAAAGTTTAATTGGGAGTTTGCTACATTTGAAATTACAAGACAGCAAAATTTTAGGCCACCACTATGTTCAAATGTCAAAAGTAGGATCCAATACCACAGAACATACAGTATCCCAGACAGGAACTTTTTAAATCCAGTTTAATTTGAAAACCTGATTAATTGTCTGAAATTCCAAGGCATTAAGGCCCCCATCACTATAACATTTTAACAATGTATTTCTCTTAATAGATTTATTCTTGTTCTTCCAAATTAACAAAAACAATTGGAAATCAATGGAATTGCACATTCGCTTCTCAACATACATTGACAGTGCAGGGGACACAAAATTTGATATGTGGGCCCTCAGCCTTTGTCAATAAGGCCCTTCAATAAATTGTAAGATCTCTGTGGCTGAGAATTAAATATGTTGTGTCATTTGGTCTAATTTTGGATCAAAGTTTTTAGACATTCTCTAAATAATTTGCAATTATCAAAACCAAGATACCAAACACATTGTTTCAAAGTGAATCCATTAATAGTGCGCATATCTGCATAATGGACATATGTTATTTCAACTATCCTTGCATTCACAGATAAGCCAGACACCGTTGAAAAGAGGCTGAGACCATTTAACACAACTGAGCCCTGTGACTCATCCATCAAAAAAGTCCCATCCGCTAAAACACCAATTTTTAGGGTTTTGTCACCAATTCTAATGCCCTCAATTCTGGAACAATGAGTAACATACAAATAATGGAGTTCTGCTGCCTCAAGGAAAAGAAAACGGAGATAGATAACAAATGAGGAGAGCTGCCAGATGACAGAGACACACAACTACTTATACCATTATATATATATATATGATGTATATTAATGTATCATATATTTAAGCATAATGCCAAAACCAAATGTATCTAAAGTATCGAAATAAAAAAAATAGTGTTTGATAGTATCAAGACCTTGTTGATGTCTGAAAAAAGAATGAGTGCATCCTGATTTATAAATTCTGGATGGTCTGAAATATCTAGAATCTAATTTGATTAGATATATGCCTCCCTTTAATAAAGCCAGACTGGGTATTAGAAATAAATTCTTCCAAACAGGGTTTAAGTCCATTTGAATACAGAGAAGCTATTAACTTGTAATCTGAATTTAAAAATGTAATGGGATGCCAATTATCCAAATGGCAGTGGTCTTTATTTGGTTTGGGTATTAGTGATATGCAGTAAGGCCCTGTTTCATTCATGCAGTGAGTTCCTATCATTTAATGCATTCACTAAATGTGTTATACGCAAGATCTCTCAGAGAGTCCTAAAAAATCTTATAAAATTAAAAGTGTAGGCCTTCTGGCACAGGAGCCATATTGTTTGGCCGACTTTTAACAATGTCATCCAGTTATTCGGTAGTAAACGGCTTCTCACAGAATTCACAATTGTGGTCTCTGATTTTAGAAATTACAAATTGTAAACTTTTAAAAAAAAAATCAGTTACCTGATGATTGAAAAATGAGGCATACAATCTCTGATAAATTCTGAATCATAGGAAGATATCTCTCTGGGGTCATGAGTCAGGATATTGTTAACATAAGGAGATGTCATTTTCTAAAGTTTTCAAAGTAAAAAAAGTTATTTGCACCAAGGGAGATAAAAACGGGCATTTGCTTATACTAGTGATTGAAACCAATGACAAAATGCTTATCATACACAATACTTATGGTTATTGTTCTAGTGCTCTGAATACAGAACGCTTTGAAGAGATTAAGGATGTCATAAAATATTTCATAAATATATATCCATCAGCAAACATTATAATTGGAGGTGATTTCAGTTAAATTTCGGGATAATACTATAGGCAGTTATCCACCAAGACCTCAAGTTACCAGCAGCTGACTTCAGACCCACTGTCAGAATCTTGAGCTAACTGACATTTGGAAAGATTGCAGCCCAGAAACTAAGCAGTTTACTTGGAGTAGAAAACAAAATCTCTCCTTTCACTCAAGAATTGACCTCTAGTTAATCTCACAGGACTTGATGTCTCTTACTAGGGAGGCTGAAATGTTACCAGCTATGCTCAGAGAACAAAAAATGATTACTATTAAATTAAACCTAGATAACAAAGGAAAAAATAAAAGAATGTGTGGTGTGAAGAAAACACAGATTAAAGGTTGGGGAATCCGTCCCCGTATACTGTGGGTTTAAGAGAAAAACTTTGTTGTTCACTACAATGGTCAGGTTTTCAATAAACGATTGACATTGAATGGCAGATACATGGAGCAATTTATGGGATTTGGAAAAGAAGTAAAACTGAAGGAAGAAGGAAGGGTGACGTGGATGATTATTTGACAGAGGTGACACCATCCATGAGCGACTGGAGATGAAGTCATCAGGATGAGTCGGGAGTAATGCGAAAGCTCCTCAGATGTCAGGATGGTGATTTCAGAATGAACTCAAGGTGCCGTAGCTTTTTGTTCCTTGTCTTTCCTGGCAAAATAAAGAGAGAAGCGTTAATGCGCTGCCTTAGTTCCTCATCTTCCGGTTTCTCAAGGCTCGTTGGGTCCTTTTAACTGTCCACTAATTGCTCGTGTGTGACAGCAGTTATTGGAAGATAAATAACAGCCTGTTACACCATGAAGATCTAAAGGAAATGATTTATAAGCATACCATAAAGTGCTGGAAATTGGCTAATAATGAGGAGGATTGGTAAAAAAAATTGTGAGCGTCTAAAATATAATAGCTGTTGCTCAATTGTCACTTTTGAGAAGGTAAAGTCTTTAGAACAAAAATCTCAGATACTTAAACTAACACAAGGTATTTCAAAATTAACTAACAGTCAAAATAAAATCATTGAAGACAAAACTAAATTAAATGTCCTGCAAAACCATTTAGATAAAATTTATGAGGCAAAGGCAAAAGGGGGCTTTTGTGAGATCAAGAAGACAGTGGTTGGAAAAAGGAGAAAAGAATAGCAATTTTTTTTTTCTGTCTCGAATAAAAGTGCTGAAAACAAGATGCTTCAAAAGATCATAATTGATGGTGTCCTTTGTGAGAATCCTAAATTAACTGAGGAAATTACAACCAATTTTTACAAAGAACGTAACACATTAGATGCTAATCTCGATGAGGCCATTGACATATTTGGGTCCCAGAATATAATCATGAATGAAATAAAAGAAGCCATCAAAATGAAAGGATAATAAATCCCCTGGAAATGATGGCCTAACATCAGAACTTTATAAAGGTTTATAGACCCATTTCATGTTTTTTAAATGTAACTTTCGAAAGTATTGAAATGGGCAAATGACCTAATTCATTTTGATAAGGCGTCATCACTTTAATTCCTGAGCCTAATTAAGATGTTCTATTTTTCGATAATTGGTGTCCCTTAACTCTCTTGAACAGTGATTATAAGATACTATCTTCCATAATCTCTAAAAGATTGAAATGAAGGATAAATGAGCTTATTGATGAATTTCAGTCAGGTTTCCATAAACATAATAATATCTGGTTGATTTTAGACTAGACTGAATATAATGAATTACTTTCTGGATACCCAGTGATTCTATTTCTGGATTTTCAAAAGGCATTTGACATTATAAGACATGAATTTATCTGGGAAACCCTAAAAACCTTAAAATTTTATAATTTATGTGTGACTGCAGTTATGATACATTTTAAGTGATGTAATAGCTCAACTAAACTTTCGTATGTAACAATGCACACTCAATAACCTGTAATGACAAAAGTGAAACAAGTTTTCAGAAAGGTTTGCAAATTTAATGCAAATCAAAAAACTAAAACCTCTCATTTATGTACAAGCTGTTACTTCTGTACTTTTCAGAAGCTCCCATGGCAGCAGTTCCAGCTTTGAGTCATCCTAAGTAAGTCTCCATAAGCAGAGCAGATGTGGATTTGGCAGTTTATTGAATTCTTCTTGGCAGATCTTCTCAGTTCTGTCTGCCATTTCAGAGCCAGGTGAAGGTATTTTAAGGTGGCTGGAGTGCCAATCCTGCCACCAACCCCCAAGTTTTCCCTGCCAGTTAGAGGACCACTTGCAGGGCTGGATGCAGTTTAACATCATACCCAAAACTGAACAACAGGGATCCAAAGCTGTTTCATCACCATAGCAGTGCATGCTCCACAACCTGACCTGACCTGAGATCTTCTCAAGCTCTGTTGGATTGTATAGGAAGCATCTGTAATCTTTCTGGTCTCTCAACTGCTGTTCTATGGGGTTTAAGTATGGTCTTTGGCTTGACCACTCTTGGACTCTTAGAAATTTGCCACAAAGCCAGCACATCATTGTCGCGGTGGTTTACTTTGAGTCATTATAGTACTGAATGGAAAGCCATCATCCCAGTCTGAGCCTGTGTGTACTCTGGAGCAAGTTTTCCTCAAGGTCCTCTCTGTATTTGACTGTATTCATCCTCTCTCAATTTTAACCACTTTCTCTATCCCCGCTCCTGAGAAGCACCCCACAGCATAATGCTGCCACCACCATCTTTCACTGAAGAGATGATATTAGGCAGCTGAAGAACAGTGCCTGATTTTTGCCAAGAGTTCAAATTTTGTCTAATTTGACCAGAGAATCAATGTCTGTTGGTAAACTTTAAATTGTCTGTTATATTCCTTTTACTCAAGAGTGATATCCATTTAGCTACTCTATCATAAATTCCTGATTGATGGAGTGTTGCCAAGATGGTTGTTCTTCTAACCAGTTCTCATTACTTCTGAAGCTCTGTTACAGCAACCATTAGGTCTTTGGTCACCTTCACGACCAACTCTAGTTACTCTGTTTGGCTGGACTCCACATTTTAGGTGAAATCCTGGTGATGCCAAACTTCTTCCATTTCACAATTATTGAGGCCATTGTCTTCATGGAGATGCCCACAGCTTTAGAAATGTATTTTTATCCTTATCTTTGCCTAACCACAATTTGACTGTAGAGGTCAAAGGTACAGAGCTACAGTAGTGTGTACTTCGCATGTGCAGTTTTCAAGTGTGTCCTGCTGCTGTGTTTTGTTTTTTATTCTCTCCCCCAATATTCTAAAGATGCGCTGACAAATCTAACTTTTCTTTGTGAGGTGCTCTTATATCAGTACTAAGTTTTTGACTTTGGTATCGATACCAGCTTTAAGACTGCAGTACTGTTACCAAATCAGTAAATACGGTCATCCCTACATACCACCTGACCTCTTCTTTCTTATCAAAATTCCCTTTGATTAGAATATTCATGAAAGTTAGTAATTGGTTGTTACTTGTCTGGTCTTAGGGTTACCCAAAGCAGAATGAGCTTCTTGTTTCAGCCTGTTAGACCTTCACTCCACTCAAGATTGTTTCACATCTGATAATTTGAAATAAAGAGCAATGAGTTAATGTCAGCTTACTATGAACTGCCTAAGTTTACATTAACCATAATATAGAGCATGTTCTAAAATGATATTCAGGTGTCTTTAGACGTAAGTGATGAAGGTTGTAAGATATGGCCGCCATTCATCCCAGCCAATACCCCCAAGCCGCCAGGTGGAGCCCTCCTTGCAGCATGGAGGTCCCCAGAAGACCAGCAAGGCATCATGGACAATGTGGTTTTTATGCACAGCCCTGCTGGATGCCATGGGGGCCACAGGAGGGAGCTGCAGGGAGGACCGAGGGCTTCTTCGTGCCCTGTGACCCGGTGGTTCGTCATAGGAAGAGCGACGGACCTCCGGGTTGAAGAAAAGTACTATTTGCCCTGACCCGGAAGGAATAAAGACTTGTGGACTGTTGGGCAGAAACACCTCCGGGTCAGGGAGTATAAAAGGACTATGGGAACTCCCAGACAACGAGCTGAGTTGGGAGGCAGGGTGGCTAAGCGTCTGGGAGTTTGGAGGATTGGTTATTTGTTATTATTGTTGGTTTATTAGAGAATTGTGGATCGGAGCGTGCTTTCTGCACATAATTATTATAATAAATAATAATTGGACTTTTATCTGGTGTCTGACGTGTGGTCTGAGGGTACAAGGGTGCGAGGAAGCGCTTAATCTGTCACAAGGTTTAATGAAGTTAATTCCTCTTCTTTTTACAGAGAAAAAGAAAAATCTGCTGTTTATTGGAACATCTCAATGGATGTGAAACAGGAGACCTGTGATGTGGATATGAGTTTCATAGAGAAAACTGTAAATATTAAGGAGGAAGACAGTGAACTGCAGTCAGTGGTCATTAGAGAAGAAGCTGAAGAGAAGTCTGTTAGTATTGAGATGCATAACCATGCAAATTTGATGAGTGTTGAGGAAGGCATTCTTCATGATGGGTTTCAAGATGGAGTGGTGACAGGGCTAGACTCTTCTCAAAGCAGACACTGTTCATTTCCAGAGAATTCTGTCATTGTGATGTCTGAATCATTACAGTCTGATACAAAGAGGGCTGAAGAAACCACATCTGTTACAACTCAGGAAAATCAGCCACCATCTACAAGGAAGTCTGGAAAAGTAAGTGTAAAATAAAAATGTGCAAGTTTTAGGATTGGGGTTTATGGGCCTGAAAGGTTGGGTCTTGTGGTTTTATGAGAAATACTGTGATTTATTGTGTGTTTAAATATACTTTCAGATTTCATCTGTGTTAATATATGGTTTAACAATTTGCTATTCTTCCGTTGTAGTGATTTTACGCTGAGTCCTAAACAGGTCCTTGGTAAAGAGTGAGATACAAATGTACAACTGCAAGAAAAGTTCTGAACCCTTTCGAATTCCATATCTGCGTGAATTACTCTGAACAATGCTGTCTGATATTTAATTATGATGCAATTACAGGCATCCACAGTCATCCTAAACTAATAACACACACCCAATTGGACAACTTCTTGTCAGTCCTGAACACAGCATTAAATATTCACAGTCCATTCCGTGGTACTCCTTTCTTTACGTACTTGTTGATCTTTCTTTAGCAGTAATGACCTCCAACAAACCTTTGTGTAGCTGCAAATTAGCCTTGAATTTTAGCCCATTCCTATTTTACAAACCTTTTCATTTCCTTCAATCCTGAGAGATCATTTCTGATCAGTCCTCTTTAGGTCAAGCCACAGCATCTCGTGTCTCTTATCGGCTATTCCAGAACACCCATTTCTGTATGTTTAACCCTTTCACTTTTTAATGACTTCCTGTCTCTGGGCTCATTGTCCTGTGTCATCCCTCAGTTTTTGTTAAGCTTCTGCTATCCTGATATTTTTCTGTCAGATTTCTTGATATTATTTTGAATTATATTATTAGAACATTATAACTCTCTAGATGACAACAGGCCATTCAGCCAGACAAAGCTCACCAGTCCTATACATTTATGTCTTCCAAAAAAAAAACATCAAGTCAAGTTTTGAAAGTCCCTAAAGTCTTATTGTTTACCACACTACTTTGTAGCTTATTCCAAGAGTCTATCATTTTTTGTGTAAAGAAAAACTTCCTAATGCTTGTGCAAAATTTACTCTTAACAAGTTTCCAACTTTGTCCCCGTGTTCTTCCACTGGATTAATTCCCCTCATAATTTTAAACACTTCAATCATGTCACCTCTGAATCTTCTTTTACTTAATCTGTAAAGGCTCGGCTCTTTTAATCTTTCCTTATAATTCATCCCCTGTAGACCTGAATCAGCCTAGTCGCTCTTCCCTGGACCTTTTCTAGTGCTTCTGTCGTTTTTGTAGCCTGGAGATCAAAACTGCATCTAGAACTCCAGATTAGGCCTCACCAGTGTGTTATAAAGCTTTGGCAGAACCTCCTGTGTCTTGTACTCCACACATCAAGGCGCTATATAACCTGACATTCTCTTAGCCTTCTTAATGGCTTCTGAACACTGTTGGGATGTCGATAGCTTTGAGTCCACTATGACTCCTATATCCTTCTCATAGGGTGGACTCTCGATGTTCCGACCTCCTACTGTGTATTGTTTTACTAATTATTATATTATAATATTTTGATCACGTTAAGCTCTCCAGGCCCAAACCATGATGCTCCCTTTACCTTGAGGTTTTAGTATTGATATTCAGTTCTGTCTTACTTCCAAACATGGTGTCACCTGTTTTGAGAAAAGAGTTCAACTTTTTCCTCATTTGTCTACAGATCATTGTCTGTTCCGTCATCAAGAAGTTCTCTTACAAGTTTTGAGATGTACATTGATGCTTTTGTTAGATCGCACCATTTATGTTTTTTTTTTCACATGGACACATGTGAAAAACACAAAGACTTAATCATATCCCCAAGATTTCTGCAAACTTTTGTTTTGTCAGCTGTTAAGAAGCAGAGGTGGTGTTTAAATACCTTTTCTGTATTTACAAGGGTTTTTTGCTATTCTTTGTCATCTACACAAGAGCTAGTTGAATATTTAGAAAAGGTACTTGTGTTCAAACCATTATGTCTGCAGGGCAGTGTGAAGAGAAAGGTTTGCAGTAGTGTGCAAATCAGTAATTAACTGGTGGCATAGCAGCAAACAGTCCAGAGTAACTGGAATTCCTTACTAGGAAGAAGTTAAGCATTTTACATATGATACAGGATGGATTTAAAGAAATGAATAAGACCTGTGTGTTTGGGGTAAATAAGGAGATAAAATAGAAACTGCAATGCAAATAATACAGTTGAATAAGTGATAGAAGACTAAGTATGCCAATGCTAATTTTTAGGGCATTTAGGACAAGAGGGCAACCATTAAGAAAGATATCTGGGAAGCTAAAAGGAAGTTACAGAGGAATATTGCAGTTAAAGCAAAATATAGATCAAGAGATTTTTTTAGTATTTCAGTAGTAAAACAACAGCCAAGAAGGTGAAGCAGATCAGGAACAGTAAAGGGGAATTATAATACATAGACAATGAAATATGAAATGCTCTAAACTTGTCTTTTTTTCTGAAATTCTCAAATGGGAGGAAGTAGGTACCCTCCCAGTGGTAAAAGGGACTACTAAGGAGGTACTGAAGGATTTGGAAATTGTAGAAAAAGAAGTGCTGCTGAGATTAAATAGGCTGAAATCAGACAAATCACTAGGACCAGATAATATTTATCCTCAAGTGCTTAAGAGGGTTAGTGAGTACATATATAAACCATTGATACATATTTTCAGGAAGTCAACAGATAATGTGGAAATTTATATTGACTGGAAAATGGAAAATAGTATCCAGTTATATAAAAATGGTGACAAGGATCCAATCAATTATAGGCCAGTATGTTTAACATGCATTACAGATAAATCAATGGAAGGAATTGTTAAGGAAAAGATTGAGCAAGGCGAGAAGAGTTTTACTTAACAGAACTCCCTCGTTTCAACACATGCTGACGTGTTTTACTAACATGCTGAAATTCTATGAGGATGTAACAAAAGGATACGATCAAAGTGTTGGAGATATTATTTATCTTCACTTTCTGAAATCATTTGACACATGGAATAAATTACTAGGTAGTGTGGTGGAATGTAGCACTTTAGGGACCTTTAAAACTTGAACTGATGTTGTTTTAGAGAAATTAGGTGGATCAGATTGGCAAGATTTGTTGGGCTGAATGTCCTGTTCTCATCAATTTTTTTTGTAATATTTCCAGTTTCTGTTTAATCAAAGGAAAATCATTTTATTAAACTCTCACTTTGTTTACCTTTCTCTGTATGAAGAGGGGGTCTCTGGCTACTCTTGAAGCCTGAAACCAATAATAACTGATTGAGATCATTTATGTTAGGTAGAATGCCCAGTTGGAGCTGGGTGGTCTCGTGGCCTTGGAACTTCTGCAGATTTTATTTTTTTTCTTCCAGCCGTCTGGAGTTTCTCTGTGTTTTATGTCCTCCCTGGCCAGCAGACCTTACTTTTATTCTATGTTAATTAGTATTGCCTAACTTTATTCTTATTATTTATTTATTTACATTTTTTTCTTCTTCTTGTAAAGCAGTTTTCAGCTACATTATTTGTATGGAAACATGCTATTGAAATAAATATTGTTGTTGTTGTTATAGACTGATATCAGTGTAACTCATCCACACTCAATTTAAGAAACAGAATAATACCCCTGGACTGCTGGCTTCAACATAAGCCTGAGATGTGATTGATGCTTAACAGTCAGAGACGTTTTCTTGTCATGGAATTCTGTGCCCTTTCTTCTCCAAACACACCTTTGCACTTTGTTGCCAAAAAGTTCTGTTTTGACTTTATCAGTCTACAGGACGTGTTTTCAAAATGCATCAGGCTTCTTTAGATGTTCATCTGCAAACCTCTAATGCTGAATTTTGTTGAGGTTTGAGGGGTCCGAGAATAAATACAGCTTTGCAATTTGCATCGCCTGGCCATTCCAGATGATGATTGTGAGTAAGCTAAAGCCCTAAGGAAGTAATTAATGTCTGAGACCTTAGGAAAAAGTTATCTGAGACATCTAGTCACTTGTGGCGCCCAAACATTTGCAGGGTATTCCTTCATTTTTTTCACTCTACAAAACAAAGATAATACACAAATCAGCTGACAGGAACGTTTCATCTTTAAATCTGTTGTTTTTGGAGATCCATTTATATTCTGTTGCACAGTGGCAGTTATTTTGATTAGGGGGGTACCCAAACTTTTACATGCCAAAGTAAATGAGATGTCATGAAAGTGTACACCACAGGTAATGATGAAAAGAATGAATGAAAGATAATAATAAGGTAATGATGAAAAGAAAGAATGATCTACTTGGCAGAGTATATTGTTCATCCAAATTATAAATTAAATGATTGAATCCTTATCTTTCCACTATTGAAAATGGTTGGAGTTGGTCTCGTCTGTTGCAAACGATGGACGTCTGAAGCAGAGCTCCATTAGCAGCAGTGTTATTTTTATATATTATTTCTTTATTATCCTGAGATATCCTGTATTTATCCAACCTGAAGGTTCTACTACAGTATATGCAAGCATATATAAAATGGGCGGCAAGAAAGAGGCTCTGAAAGAAATAGAGAAGAAAACTAAAGCTACATCCAAGCCCAGACCGACAAGTCCAAGCTGAAGGTATGGCCTTTCAGAGACTGACCTTGAAGAGACGGCGAAAACACAGACTCCTCGGGACCACGGTCTGCTGCGTCGTCTCCAGTTGAGATTGAAATGGGGAGCGAATGTGCAAGTGACGCAGGTCACGATAGCTCGGCCAATTGGAGAAGATCATTTAAAACTGGAAAATGACTTGCAGTCCACGCTTTCACCTACTCCACGCAAGCCGGGAACATCGGCTACAATAGACTGCGACACTTTGCCTATAGTGCACAAAAGCAGAAATGATCTGTCCAAACTGAAGGTATGAGCTCAAGCAAGAGATAAAGAATGATATAAAGAAAAGCGAGAAGGCAAGTAAGAAGCTGCGGTGGGAGCTGCAATGAGCTGCGGCAGGATAAAAAAGACTCTGAGAAACGGCTATATAATTGCATGGAGGCGGCGTTTAACGATATACTGGAAAAAATTGAGGAGCACATTCAGGAAAACCATGTATAAACACGTATAAACTGACCACACTTGCCGATCAGCTGGAGGATGTTAAGCAGACATTCACGACTCGACTTGAAACAACCGAAAATCTAGCATCCACAGCTGATGGACAGACTTGCTGCTCTGGAAAATCGAAGCAGAAGGAATAATATTAGAATCGAAGGTCTACCTGAGAATCGTGAAAGTCCAAACCCAATGAAATTCCCAGCTGAACTATTCTCTAAAATAATTGGAGATTACTTTAAATCAGATACCAAGATAGCAGCAGCTTATCGCATACACGAATCAAACCTAGGTCTTTTATTGTCTGCCTTGAGAGATTATAAGATAGATGTGATGGCACTCCTCAGACACAAGCAAGACATTTTATTTGAAAATAACCACATTTGTATTTTCCGTGATTTCTATCCCACAACAACTGCTAAATATACAGCCTTCTACAACATTAAACAGCGTTACGGCAACCTAATATCAGATACAGTCTCTTGTATCCTGCCAAACTGAAAGTGGATGTTCAAGGCCAATACTACTACTTCTACAGCAAGGAGGAAGCAGAAAAGGAATTAAGAAAGCTGATCCCGACACTATTCTGAAACAAAATAGTGAGTCATATCCTGTCATGGCATGGCAAGGAGATATCACCTGCTGTCAGATCCATTTGTAATGATATGGGTATTATAATTATACATCCTTTTCATTACTCAGACGCTTTCTGTTTATGTTTTAAATTACAGTTATAGACGTGTGTGTGGAAGACAATAACCTTTTTTTTTCTTTTTACTACCCTAATGGAGACTGTTTAACATCATACCCTTGGTTTATTGTTATTGTTATTATTGCATTAGGACTTACTATGCTTAGCCTGGAAAACTTTTTAACACCATTCCTTGGAATTATTATCTTAATGATTTAAGATTGCTGAAGATTATATTTTATGCTTATAGTTTGTTAATGATTATATTTTAGGCATGTAGTATTTAGACTATATTGGCAATAGATATCTCTACTTTTTAATCCTCAAACGCTGCTGCGTGGGGGCTTGTCTTGCTTTGGACGTGCTCTGTCTCTAGGTATGTCAGAGGACCGAGACTTTGTGAAGTGGCGTCCAGCCTGACATGGAGAGGCAAAATGAGATTGGGGGTAAGGGGGGTAGAGAAAGAGAGCAGGCTATATCTAATCTATCCTTTTAATCCTTATAATTATAACTACCAACGTAACAATAGGCTGCATGCCAA
The DNA here is from genome assembly GCF_016835505.1 of Polypterus senegalus. Classification (NCBI taxonomy): domain Eukaryota; kingdom Metazoa; phylum Chordata; class Cladistia; order Polypteriformes; family Polypteridae; genus Polypterus; species Polypterus senegalus. The sequence continues at coordinate 171,592,011 of NC_053161.1, read as the reverse complement.
TAACTCTTGGGGAAATAGGAAATTAATGTTAAATTTGTCTCACTTCCAGTTAATGTTAAACTGAAATAAACACGACGTTTAATTGTTGATAACATTTATTAGAGGCGCTCAGCAGCTTCTTCGCTCAGTCTCTGCCCAACACACACACCAAAACACCCACCAGCACCTCCCAAAAACATCCGCCCCCTTCTCCGGAAGCACATTCTGGGTTAGTGTAGGTGAGATGTGATATAATAAACAATCTCCCATATAATTTTTTTACAACAAAAACAAGAAAAGAATAAAGGGGAAAACATATGTAACAAAGTCCTTGGTTACCATAGCAGAACAATAAAGGCCACAGCAAACACAACAAAACAGTAGTTACATATACAATTGAAAGTGCATAGTTTTGGAATGTAGCCCCTTTATTTTTATTAAACATTTTGATAAGACAGTTTTAGATAAGATTTCAATAGCACCATAGCCCTTCGCTGAGTACTTTTAATAACATAAGAGCAAATGCTCCCCTTTTTGTAAGACAATCAGCAAGTTGAGTTTTTGTGTCCAACCAGAGAACCTTCTTTATTTTTTTTCTCTGTATGAGCTCCTTTATACTACTTATTTCCAGTCTAAGTCGTGTCTCAGTGACCTGTTTTGTTGACTTAAGAGCATCAAACAGAGAGTGACTCTCTGTCACACAGACCAAAGGGGGAGCATTCAGATCAGCATTTCCAGTAGTAAGCTCAGAAAAGAGGGTTGCCAGAAAGAAAGCATTATCTATTCCATCTGACAGGGCTAGAGTTTCCCCTGCCAGAGTGCTCCTCACCACACGTCTAATTCTCTTAGACTGCCAGAAGGGGGGAGAAAACTTCCCTCCTTCACCCATGAGACCAATTAATATTCCCCCTTGTGTACCCCCATCAGGAAGATTTCCTAGGGAGGCATCATTGAAAACTATCAGATTCAGAGCATCATTGTTTCCCAAATGCTGAAACCTGAGAGTGACATTTTCAGATTTAAGCTTTCTAATGACCTTATTTATCTCGTGAATTGACTGAACTGTGGCATCTTTTATATTTGACCCTAATCTGCTTACATCAAACATGATGTCTGGTCTGGTTTGTTTTGAAACCCACAATATCTGTCCAATTTTTGACCTAAGCTGCTCTTTTTCAGTCTCATTAACAGAGGCATCTCTCTGCAGGACACGCGCTGCTTGTAGGGGATTTGGCTCTAAGTTTTCAATGTAACTATGCTGATGAACATGAATTTCATCATTAAAAGTAACAAAGTCCATCCCCACATAGCAGAAATTTTCATGTTCCTCACACCCCACCTGAAATGCAGACTTAAGCGTAGGAATCACATCTTTTGAGAAGTTTTGTGAGCCTGCCCAAAGAAAATCATCAACATGACATGCAAGTACTCCAGTAACCTTACACTGCTCATCCAACCAGTAGAATACTGCTGGATCTACTTTGGACATTTTACCACCTGTACTCAGCATGATTTTTTTCACCTTATTGTACCAATACAGTGATGCATCAGCAGGGCCGTAAACACACTTGTTGAGTTTCCATAGAGTATTTTTCTTTTCTGCTTCAGCAGGAGGCCGGATATGGATTTCTCTGGACAACTGCATGCCCTGTAAGAAAGCAGATTTGCTGTCCATGGAATGGACGTGCCATTTGTTTTGACAGATTATTGCTAACAATAGTCTAAGAGACTCAGAAGCACAAGTTGGAGAATCTTTCTGCAGCTCGTGAATATTAAGCTCTTCAAAACCTCTAGCTACGAGTCGTACCTTGGGCACAATGCCATTGGGAGTTTCTTTGAGACTATAGACCCATCTGGTAGAGACACACTTTTGACCTACATCGTCAACTTCTTCAAAAACATTGTTTTTGTACCAATTCATGATTTCATCCCGCTTAGCCACATCAAATGAAATGTCTTTTGTTACAAGCACATCACTCTTCCTAACAGGTGATTCAATGTTAAGATTATCAACACATGATAAATCTACTGGCTCCTTTTGCCCATCACTGCCATCAGGTTCAATATGTTGCAAATTATACCAGCTTTTGTATTTTCCAGAGGCTTTGCCTGCTCTACTTAAAACCCTTGCTTTCTGTAGACCACCACCATCCTGCTTCATAAAGGTCACAGTTTGTCCCTTCTTAATCTTTACACCAGTGGGAGAGGCAGGGTTATCACAAACAATGTGATCTGTTTCCATTTGTGTCATACTAATATGAACCACTTCTCCTGTATTTACCTCCCTGTCGCCGATTGTTTCCTGTTCGCTGTCTGTATTTTCTTCACCATCTGAGCTTACTGCTACATTGCTTAAGCTGTTTTTTTTCTTTTCTGCCTGTTGTCTTTCACAGTTTGCTCATCCTGAGATTCCTGATCCTGCGTGTTTATCTTACAGAGCCTGGATTGATGCACTCTTACAAGAATCCCCCCATGTCTTATAAACACCACAGCTCCATCCTGACCAATAACTACCCCTGGTCCCTTCCACTCTGGACAGTCCCCTCTTTTGTAATATACCTTGTCTCCGGTCACATACATTTCATCAGTGGGTCTGAGCTGCTTACGTATTGCCCTTCTTATCCGCTCAGAAGACTCAGCTTCTGTGAATGCTTTCCTGGAAGCATTTAAGGCAGAAATAAGTTCTCCCACTCTAGCACTCATAGTAGTGCCTTCTAAAGCAGGTGGTTTATCGACTATCACAGAAGGAAGATTAGGATTTCGTCCAAACACCAACTGATACGGACTGTAGCCATGAACGTTTAACATACTGTTCTTAGCCATGAGGGCCCAATCAAGGGCAGTGTGCCAGTCACATCCATTCTCTCGTTTGACCTTCAGGATGATTTCAGTCAGTGTCTGATTATGTCTCTCGAGTAGTCCGTTGCTCCAGGGACTGTATCCTGCTGTTGTTCTTGTCTCGATGTTAAAGTTCTCAGCCATGTCTCTGATCTCTTCACTATTGAATTCACCTCCGTTGTCGCTGTACAGCCTCTGAGGGGCGCCATGAACACTAATCCAAGTGTAAATGAAGGAGTTTACAATTTCAGATGACTTCTTTGTAGTCACAGTGTTTCCAGCGCTGAACCGTGTAAAGTGATCGATTATGTGAAGATACCACACACCTGGCTCTAACTCGTGTAGATCCACCGCCACAGTCTCATTATACTCTGAAGCTAAAGGTAACCCCACAGCAGGCTTTGGCTTTGTCCTTTTGTACTACTTGCATATTTCACAGTCATTGACTATTTGTTGTAGAATAGTACAGCATTCTTTGTCCTTATTTCCTGAACTGTGAATAAGTCTCTGTAGTCTGTCTGCTGATGCATGACCAAACTGCTTATGGAGCTTCAGAAGGACTCTGTGTTTCTCATCTGTAGACATATTTTCTGTCACTGTAAGGACCTCCTCTTCACTTTGAGGTTTTTTAGCTTCTTTGTCTCTGATGTCTACACAGTAATGTCCAGAACTAGTAAATTCAAGAGGAATGGTTTGTTTGAACATCACTGCACTGTCCTTTTTCATGTTCAGAATGGTTCCTGCCTTCTTCAGTGACGTTTTACTCAGCAGAAGTGGAATGTCAACCTTGACAACTTCAGTTTCAATGTTGCATTTTGTCAGTCCTATTTTAGCTGGTAGTTTCACATTTCTTGTGGAATACACCAGATTCCCATCGACAAACCAAAATAGTCTGCAACTTGGAGTATCTGTTCGCATCAGTTGGTTCACTTGTTCTTGAGTGAGGCTGTCAATATAGTTTTCTAGCCATTTTTACGAGTACAAGCCGTGTCAATAATTGCTTATCCCAATGATTCAGTCATAAATATCTCAGCATCTGACATGGAGGCCTTTATGAACAATGTGATATTACACTCTTCTACATTTGCATCTTCAGTTATTCGCACTTGTTCAGTTTTCTTATGAGGACAGTCTTTAGCCCAAAGAAATGTACACTGGCAAATATCACATCTGGATCTCTTACCAAACTTATCCAATGGATTAGTTCTCTGTAATGGCTGCTTTTGTAGTCCACTTTGCGACATTGCGTTCCGTTTCCCTCTGCCTTGCAGTCTTTGTTCTGTGAAAAACGCAGATTCTTGGTTCACTTGTATTCCATTCAATGATCCTGTAGTTTTCCTTCCAAAAATCCTCTTGAGAGCCGACTTCATGGAGGAGAACTTCAACCCCTTATCAAGCAGGGTCATTTTTGCTAAATCACTTGTAATTTGACCTCTCCAAATTAGAATCATTGCTGTTATTGAACTATCTGGAGAATAAACACATGTTTGGTCTCTTTGTAAAGGTAACATTCTCTAGTTTCACCCTTAGTAGTCAGAATCACTGTAGGTGTGACTGATCAAAAGTTATCTACATTAGAACTCACAGAAAAAATGAATTTTTTTGTTCTCGCCTAAGTTTTTTTGTGAAAATAAAGGCCTCTATAGCTGCAGTAGGTAGGTGGGGACAGAAACACACTATGTACCAACAGAATAACTTGTTGACTACTCACATTTCAAATTTGAAAAGAATACCTGTAAAAATGACATTTTTACACCAGTTTTTATGTGGGCATGTCCAGGTGCTTTTTAGAGGGACCTCTGGTTTATCCATTATCCACATTTTGGAACGTATGGAAAAAGTGTAATAACCTTTGAATGCTTCAACCCACAGATATCAATGAGGGCTCTACTGAACGCTTACACCTAAAGGAATCTATATCTACACAGAGTGTCACTCTATTAGTTATGGAAATTCATATTCCATACTAAAAACAATAAAAAATACACATTTCAATATAAAAATAATCAAAACAAGTCTTATTTTATTTTTTGCTTTTTTTTTAATAAAATGCACACAAACTATATACATTTTTTACAAACTGTTACAACACAGCTCAGTGTTTTTCCATGTGCCACTGATTGTAGCAATCCCTAGCAGGCAGAAAGCACAAGGGCGTGTCACATGTCGCTCTGTGCCTCAGACATATCCATTGTCCGATTGATCACTGTCACGCCGCGTACATGCCTCTAATACTTTTAATTCGAGAGTGTATTTACGTTTATCTGTACGTTTATCCATATTTAAAATGTGAAAAAACTAGGTGAAATCACAATAAACAACCACGCACCAAGTTTGCAGACTGACACAAATGCCAGCTTCGCGCAGCTCCGATCGGTTTTGTTTACAAGTTGGTATGGCAAGTTACATATCGGCGTGTTCAGCTGCTCATTGGCTGTAAGTTTGGAGTGTAACTCACAGCGTCCAATCAAACTGGTAGATTCTACCAGGGTTTGGAGTTGTGCGTCATCGTTCAGCTATCAGTGACACTCGTTGGCTATACGAGGTGCCAGTCACCCCCCAGACCCCTCGTAATTGGCCAACTTAGGTGTCAATCAGAAGCTAACACTTCCGTGTAACATGCTTTAGCATGGTTATTGCCGACGAAACAATTTCGTCTGATATGACCAATAGACATGAAAAAAAATGTCGGAGCTAGTCTCGAGTTAAAAAACGTTTTCTGGAGTATTTGTCCCTTTGAGAATCTATCGTGTGTTTTAGACCTAATCGTTTTACTGGATTATATTCCCTGAGCCTTACGGACAGAATGAGATCAATATTGCTCGGAAATATTGATGTTTGACTTGCAGAAAGCCTTCAAAGGTAGGAAAAGTCAGCACTTAAAAGTATTTACTTCTCTGTAAAAAATAATTTAGTGTCAGTGCTGTGGTTGTTGTGTGTCAAAATGGTTTATACCATCGGAAAGACAAGACTCTGAATTTTCATTTGATGTGTAGTATGTCGAGGTGCATGACAGAGTGGCATGCACACATGGCTGTGACATGATTGTGAAGTCGTCCAATCGTCGTTATGTACCGGGACCGGTACGTGTACATGATGGGAAACCGATGTTTTATACTATTTGAAATTGGAAAAAATCAAATACTCAGTTAGAGGATCTGTACAGAAATATTTCAAAACCTGGCAGGATCTAATCAATAATATTTTAGAATAAGCGCTTAAGGCACCAAGGAAGCAATTATCTCCGCATTTCTTTTTCTTCTCCATCCATCTCTATTGCCCTATTAAACTCATTCATTTAGGTATGTTTAAAAACCTTAAGTTTTACCCCATTGGCCATGCTTTCCCTCTCAGGGCTGGGGGTCGATTTGTTTTTCAATCCTATTTTTTTGTAAAAATTGATCTATTTCTATGGAATGATTAAAATAAAATTAATAAAATTTAAAAAAAAAAACAAAGAAAATGTTTGGCTATCTAAAATGATAAATTGCAATTATTTTATGAGAAATACTCAATTTTATTTCTGTCAGTGCTGCGTGCGCCATCAGCTTAACATATTCCATGTCGTGAAATCGATAGACCAGTCAACCAACTACAAGCTGATATCACAATAACAAGCAAAAACTGAACAATTTTAATTCAAGATTGATTAATTTGCGTAACGCTACTGTTTATTTCAGTTGTATTTCTTCTTTATAGTGCTCTTCACCAAGTGCAGGCTTGGACTGCTTGATGTTTGCAGCCAACACCAACAACTGCGCTCTTCCTCGGTTTTCTCATCTTCTAATTTTTCTCCGAGGTCACAGCATCATCTATAGGCCCTCGCATGGAGGCGTCAATCATCCATTGCTCTCTTTTGCTTTGGTGATTTAAAGAAGTCATTTTGATGTTTGTTTTTGTGTCAAGTGGTTTTAGTTTAATTGAGGACAAATGTCGAGACACATTCTGATTTTTGAAAGTGCATTTTTCATGCTTGGCGTGGCATTGTGTTATGTACAGGACTCTCCATTATGGCTAAGACAAAGAAACATTTTTCTTTCATTTACCCCTTTGATCCACAGTTTAAAATTACAAATTAAATCATTCAGATGTGATTAAAGTATACATTAATGATTTTTCATTTAAGGGGAAATGCAAACATTTCAGTTACTCCTTGTAGAAATGAGAGCACTTTTTCTATATTGCTGCCCCCCATTTTAGGGCACCATAACGTTTGGGACAATTGGTGTCACAGGTGTTTGTGATTCCTCAGGTGTGTTTCATTGCCGTAGTCAAGCAGGAATAAGACACCTCAGCTGGCTTACTACCTTTGGACTCTGTGGTTGCCATTGTTCAACATGAGAACAAGAGTTGTGCAAATAAATGTCAAATGAATGTTATGAGACTGAAAAACAATAATAAGACCATTCAAGACATCAGTAAAACCTTTGGATCAACTAAACCAATCATGTGGAATATCATTATGAAAAAAGAACGCACTGGTGAGCTTAGTAATTCCAAAGTGACTGGTAGGCCAAGGAAGACCACCACTGCTAATGACAGAAGAAGTTGCTGCAGATTGCAGGTTGCATTTTGATCACAGCTTACATAGCCCAATAGTAATGTTATTACATGTATCTCTCTACCATCTTAAATATTCTAACCCTTACAGATGGCATGACATGCCTCAGGGTGACTGAGAGATTCCTTACCAGTCAGGCAGTTCACACTGAAAAGCTTCCATCGCTGAATAACTCACAGCTGTTAAGACCTGTAAGAGAACTGAGATTGTGTCATTTCTGCATGATGGTCTCTGTAATGAAGGCTGCAGTTCAGCACACAATTCAAAGAGGATGACAGTAGGAGTCTCAATCAGCTTAGAATTCAGTCATCATCATGAGCCAAAATGTCATTGAGATACATCAAAACTCACTCCTTATGTAGCCTGTCAAACATCAGAATGTAAAATGAGATTTTCTATTCAGTTCTTCTTTTTGCCACCTGGAGTTGCTAAAATGCCAACACCACACATGTCCACATAGGACTTATGAATGCTTAAACCTTGCAATAACTTTCAGCCAATTTTCACGGCAAGTTCTAGTTTTATAAATTCTGACTTTTGGATAAGAAATGGCTTACGTGCATGGCTTCCAAGAATAAGTAAATTTTATACATATGCACCTGGTGAGTAGCTGTAATAGAGAATGTAACATGAAAAACTGAAGTGTCTTTCCATGTGCAACTAAAGTTTTATAATTACTTATGTTGATCAAAGGTTGTTCCTAATTTCAACCATCAAGTATTTATATGTGAGTTTATGTTGAAGTAAGGCAGTGGATTTAAAATAAGCGCTTTTTTCTTTTTCCTTTTAAACTTTCAACAGGAAACAAAGATCACTGCAATGTGGAATGTGGCAGAGAATTCTCGGGCAGGAGTGCTCTTCAGATCCACAGTAGAGTTAACACTGGAGAGAAGCCATATTGCTGTAATGAATGTGGTAAACAGTTTTCACGAATGAACCATCTTCAGAGACACTCTAGAGTTCACACTGGAGAGAAGCCATATTGCTGTAATGAATGTGGTAAACAGTTTTCAGATATACGCAGTCTGAAGAAACACACTAGAGTTCACACTGGAGAGAAACCATGTTGCTGTAATGAATGTGGTAAACAGTTTTCACATATAAGCCATCTTCAGATTCACACTAGAGTTCACACTGGAGAGAAGCCGTATTGCTGTAATGAATGTGGTAAACAGTTTTCACAAATAGGCAACCTTCAGAGACACACAAGAGTTCACACCAGAATAAAAACAGTAGCAGTTTAATAATCAGTCTAGAAAAACTAGAACCCTTTAGGACTCAAGCGTGAGGTTCAGTCCTGTCTTGGTAAGCAAACTAAACTATTGTTGAGAAATTAATCTCTGAGAAAAGCCATATTGCTGTTTGGAATTTGGTAAACAATTCTATCAGAGGAATTCTCTTCAGAGACACACCGGGATTCACACCGGTGAGAAGCACATCTACACTGTCCTGACTAAAGAATGAGGTTCACTCCTGGCTGGACAGTAAGCACATATAACTGACTGAAATCCATCCTACTTAGTGTTGTTTCAGAAACAAATCAACACAGAGGAGAATGAGAAGTTTATATCCTTTTCCCTTTCCAGAAACAAAATAAAGAACAGGGCGTCATACAAACCGCTTCACACCAAAGGCTCTACAGTCTCCACCATGCGTATAGCTCTGTTTTCATAACATACATATTACAGGGTGTCATACAAATAGCTTCTCACCTGTTCATTAAATAATTTATTAAATCAATTACTAATAATCATAAACACAAACTATTAATATAAAATATATTCAAATGTAAAATAAAAAAATTAAATCTAAAATGTACACATTGCAAAGTTGTACATCATGCTGAATTATGTTAGAAGGCTGTGGCAATACACTAAAAACAGACATGCTACTGTTTTGTTTTTTTTTTTCTTACTAAAACATACAAAACTGTATATAAGAACTCAGTGGGGGGGCACATAAGTTATTTAACACTTGAGAATTACTAAATAATATACATGTCAAACAGAAACATGAGACATTGACTGATTTGTGCTTCACTGTTTGTTCAATTGTTTCTGTTACACAAAAGTGTTCAATAAACTAACTGAAATAATTGAACATTCAAGCAACTGAGTATTAAAACTGTTTTGTATTAGAAAGTAATCAATGAGATATTTCTGCTTTATACAAAAAATATAAATTTACTTGAAGGAAATATGATAAATTGCAATTAATGCAAAGTGACCTTTGATTACAAACTTAAACTTTGCGATTAATTGCAATTGAATTTTTTAATCAAACAACTGCCCTCATGCAAATACATAATTTGTAACCATTAGAAATGATGTAAATCATTAAAAAATGTGTACAATATACAGAGCCATTTCTTGCTCTATGCAGACTCTACAGAAGCAGAGGGCCATTGAAGCCATTAAGGGCCTCCCAAGCTGCAAGTTCAGCCTCAGTATTTTTGGGGAGTATGAACATTACCTGTCTGTTTGTAGTCAGATAAGCCCCATCATTGATTATGTGCAATGGAAGTTAAAATCTATTGCTAGCTTCTGTATGAAAATCTGTATGTTCTCTGTGTGGCTAGGTATTATTAACAGAAGCGTACTTGTATAGAGTAGGTCTGCCGGAGTTGAATGCAGTTTTTGACTCTTCCCAGCTGCTTCAGCAGTGTCTAGATTATCGTCCAAGCCAAACGTATGACAAGTTTTCTGATAAGCTTCATTCCAAATATAAGACTAGAATTTATGCTTTCCGTTGTAATCAACAAATTGTGTAAAGAATGTTCTGTGACCTTGGATGAAACTGAGCTCATTTTATCTAACTGCTTTTTTTTTTAAGATTTTGTTATAAATGCAGCTGAACCCCCCTTGTTGGGGGCTTCCTTGCATTTTCTCTCTGTGAAGGAAAAGCCGCTCTGCTCACCAAGAAGTCAGAAATAAAAGATTCTGCTTATTAGAATTATTGTCTGCCTGCTATTTGTAGATAGATAGATAGATAGATAGATAGATAGATAGATAGATAGATAGATAGATAGATAGATAGATAGATAGATAGATAGATAGATAGATAGATAGATAGATACTGTATTAATCCACATGGGGAAGTTCACATTTTTTTTATATATACTGATATTGGTTTAATATTACTGGTACAGCCACACCAAGGTATTAATGTAGAACTTAGTCTACCACTGTGTTCTTTGATACTTGGTTCAACTTGAGTAAAAACCTTAAAATTAAATATGGTATGAAGGATTGTCATAAGCTTTGAGACCCATTGTCACATGGGGAGTGTCAGTTTGGTTATTTTAATGATTAGAATAAAAGTGTTTTCAAAGCTTTTCTGTGACTCGCATATTACTTTAGCCAGTGTCCGGACTGGTGCAATCGTAATACTCTGAAGTAATGGATGTATTCAGTAAAACTATTGAGATCATCTCCAACAGGTGTTTTTGTAGTGATTCACAGAGTAATCCTCACAGTTTCAACTGCCTTCCAATGTGTCCACTTTTCCGAGGAAACACAAGTGTTCAGACCAAAACTAGACAGCTTTCATAAGACAAATACTACATATGACAATTTGATGTATTTATTTGTGTGTGTCTACAGTGTAGGAGAGCAGGCTGGCTGTGTGGCTGCAGTGCGTCAGCTGACTCAAAAACAAAGGGCTCAGGTTTATGCAGCTGCAGAGATCAGCAGGGCCTCCAGATGGACTCAACGTGAAAACTGTTAGAGTTCATAATAAAGGATCATGGAGCAGATGATCACTGGCTGGCAACTTATTTTAGATAATAAGTAAATCTTTGGTATTGTAATATATCTGTCAGCAAAGAGCTATGATAACTTTATAGTGCCAAACTCTTGTATTTTCTTGTCCAACAGGCTGTTGTATCTCAAGATGGTTGAGATCGTCAAAAGATGGTTATCGTCAAAATAGTTAAAAAATTATGAAGATCCTAAAGGTCACTGGGTAATGACTAATATAGAAGATGAGGAGCTGATAGATGGCCTCTACATCTTCTTGGATGAAGTGCTGTCAAGAGCTGTAGACACTTTTGAGAAGATTGACATCATTCTGGATGTGCTGATGCCAGAGCTTAATTAGCCTTCAGTAAATCTGTCCAGAGTTTAATTAGCCTTCAGTAAATCTGTAATGAGAACAGAAAGTGTGTCTATTTGTACCATCCTCTCATTTTCTGTGTTTGTGATCTCCTCTTATTAAAGCTATACAGACAGTTGAGAGGATTTCTCTACCAGAGGCAGAAAATCTGTTCATGGATGGACCGGCAGACGGTGAGTGGGACGTCATGTGGAAAATAAACAGTCCTTTCTTTTTCTTTTCAGCATCATTATTCGGTTAAACAGAATACTCTATAGTTGTTGTGAATTTAGACAAGAATATAAATTAAATACATACGAAATGTGAATATATATGTTTAAAGTGACATTTAAACTATACATTAGTACATTTTTAGTATTGGTAAAATTACATTTAGAAGTATGCCATATGTAGCATTTATTCTAAACTTTACAAGGTCAAGAATTGTGGTTTCAAATGACAAATGCACAAGTGATTCTGGTTGGTATGATTAGAATTTGTTCAATTGTGTGGTTGTTTTTTTATTATTTTTTTTAAGTGAGAGGGATGAGTTTGACATACTTGTTTTACAACAAAGTGAAGCACAAGGAAAGCACCACTGAGGCATTTAAACTCGGGATTACATCTCAACCCTATTCAAATAAATGTGTCTCTTTCTTTACTTCACTTTTGCCTTTTTATTTCTGTGTGTTAAAATAGAGTTGTGTATATTTGATTTAACTATTGATGTAAATAATAAAGGACACTTTCTGTTATTGTTAAAGATTGTTGATTAAGTTCTGTATATTTGAAACTGCGTGTCTGTTTTTAGCCAATTGATGTCATCTGTGTTTTTTCTGTAATTGTTATAACAGCCTTGTACAGTTGTTTTGCATTTTACATTGTTGTTTTATTTATATATAATATATATAGAAGTGGGCATGCTGCAGTTTTAATACTTCAGCTTCAGTATATTCCTTGATCAGTCTGTTTGTTAAATTTAATCTTCTTTGTGCATTCTTTCTTTCATTTCAACTGACCAATCATTATTGATAATTGTAAATATTTCTTGAAATGGATGAAAAATTTATATTGTATAATTATTACAGTTTTTCTCAAATGCTAAAACACATTTCACAAATGTTTCCTCCATGTTCCCCAATGTCTAAACACAACACCCTTTTCTAAAGCTACATAAACACAACCACACCTTCTCACTTCAAAACTCAAACTTTCACACCAAAAGAGCAGCTCGAAGCTTTCAAAA
>NC_053161.1:171562795-171578795 GCF_016835505.1 Polypterus senegalus | reverse complement strand
AGATAGATAGATAGATAGATAGATACTTGTATTAATCCACATGGGGAAGTTCACATTTTTTTATATATACTGATATTGGTTTAATATTACTGGTACAGCCACACCAAGGTATTAATGTAGAACTTAGTCTACCACTGTGTTCTTTGATACTTGGTTCAACTTGAGTAAAAACCTTAAAATTAAATATGGTATGAAGGATTGTCATAAGCTTTGGGACCCATTGTCACATGGGGAGTGTCAGTTTGGTTATTTTAATGATTAGAATAAAAGTGTTTTCAAAGCTTTTCTGTGACTCGCATATTACTTTAGCCAGTGTCCGGACTGGTGCAATCGTAATACTCTGAAGTAATGGATGTATTCAGAAAAACCATTGAGATCATCTCCAACAGGTGTTTTTGTAGTGATTCACAGAGTAATCCTCACAGTTTCAACTGCCTTCCAATGTGTCCACTTTTCCGAGGAAACACAAGTGTTCAGACCAAAACTAGACAGCTTTCATAAGACAAATACTACATATGACAATTTGATGTATTTATTTGTGTGTGTCTACAGTGTAGGAGAGCAGGCTGGCTGTGTGGCTGCAGTGCGTCAGCTGACTCAAAAACAAAGGGGCTCAGGTTTATGCAGCTGCAGAGATCAGCAGGGCCTCCAGATGGACTCAACGTGAAAACTGTTAGAGTTCATAATAAAGGATCATGGAGCAGATGATCACTGGCTGGCAACTTATTTTAGATAATAAGTAAATCTTTGGTATTGTAATATATCTGTCAGCAAAGAGCTATGATAACTTTATAGTGCCAAACTCTTGTATTTTCTTGTCCAACAGGCTGTTGTATCTCAAGATGGTTGAGATCGTCAAAAGATGGTTATCGTCAAAATAGTTAAAAAATTATGAAGATCCTAAAGGTCACTGGGTAATGACTAATATAGAAGATGAGGAGCTGATAGATGGCCTCTACATCTTCTTGGATGAAGTGCTGTCAAGAGCTGTAGACACTTTTGAGAAGATTGACATCATTCTGGATGTGCTGATGCCAGAATTAGCCTTCAGTAAATCTGTCCAGAGTTTAATTAGCCTTCAGTAAATCTGTAATGAGAACAGAAAGTGTGTCTATTTGTACCATCCTCTCATTTTCTGTGTTTGTGATCTCCTCTTATTAAAGCTATACAGACAGTTGAGAGGCAGAAAATCTGTTCATGGATGGACCTGCAGATGGTGAGTGGGACGTCATGTGGAAAATAAACAGTCCTTTCTTTTTCTTTTCAGCATCATTATTCTGTTAAACAGAATACTCTATAGTTGTTGTGAATTTAGACAAGAATATAAATTAAATACATACGAAATGTGAATATATATGTTTAAAGTGACATTTAAACTATACATTAGTACATTTTTAGTATTGGTAAAATTACATTTAGAAGTATGCCATATGTAGCATTTATTCTAAACTTTACAAGGTCAAGAATTGTGGTTTCAAATGACAAATGCACAAGTGATTCTGGTTGGTATGATTAGAATTTGTTCAATTGTGTGGTTGTTTTTTTATTATTTTTTTTTAAGTGAGAGGGATGAGTTTGACATACTTGTTTTACAACAAAGTGAAGCACAAGGAAAGCACCACTGAGGCATTTAAACTCGGGATTACATCTCAACCCTATTGATCAAATAAATGTGTCTCTTACTTCACTTTTGCCTTTTTTATTTCTGTGTGTTAAAATAGAGTTGTGTATATTTGATGTAACTATTGATGTAAATAATAAAGGACACTTTCTGTTATTGTTAAAGATTGTTGATTAAGTTCTGTATATTTGAAACTGTGTGTCTGTTTTTAGCCAATTGATGTCATCTGTGTTTTTTCTGTAATTGTTATAACAGCCTTGTACAGTTGTTTTGCATTTTACATTGTTGTTTTATTTATATATAATATATATAGAAGTGGGCATGCTGCAGTTTTAATACTTCAGCTTCAGTATATTCCTTGATCAGTCTGTTTGTTAAATTTAATCTTCTTTGTTCATTCTTTCTTTCATTTCAACTGACCAATCATTATTGATAATTGTAAATATTTCTTGAAATGGATGAAAAATTTATATTGTATAATTATTACAGTTTTTCTCAAATGCTAAAACACATTTCACAAACGTTTCCTCCATGTTCCCCAATGTCTAAACACAACACCCTTTTCTAAAGCTACGTAAACACAACCACACCTTCTCACTTCAAAACTCAAACTTTCACACCAAAAGAGCAGCTCGAAGCTTTCAAAATGTAAACACTATACACATCATTACACACTACAGCAAAACAATTGAAAACACAATGCTCAATTTGTGAGAAGGTTCTTTGTTTCATAACTGCCAATGCATATTTTTAGAAACTTTACAGTAACGGATCTTCTTAGATCTCTGCAGAGGATTAGGCATTTAGATTTGTGAATTTCATATGAAGAGTATAAATCTATAGTAAATTCTGCATGTACACTACTGTAACAGAACTCAATGCAAAAACAGAATCTATTGCACACAACAGTACTCTTGAAAACATGATCAGGGTGTGACGTTTTTTTAATTACTTTATTCACACCACACACACCACACAATCACTGTGCGGCATCATGTCGCTAAGCTGCATCAGGCCACATCACTTCATCCACATTGCAAGCTATATTGTCTCTTGCCAGGCACCGCGGGAAAAACGCCCTGGAATGGCTCATCCTTGGAAGGCCTCCACTGGGATGTCAACACAGGCCAGCTCCATTGCCCTTAGGAGGTTCTCTCTAGTGTATGGTTGTCTATCATAAACCTTACATCTCCACGATGAGAAGAACTCCTCTATAGGGTTCAGGAAAGGGCCGTAGGGTGGCAGACAGACGTTTAAAAAGTGGTTGCTGTTGGTGGTGAACCACTCTGTGATTTGGTTTGTTCTGTGGAAGTGAACATTGTCCCAAATGATCATGTAAATGTGATGTGCGAGCCCAGGATAGTGTTGTTGGCGGTCCAGGAGGGATGTCTTTTAGCTCCTCTAGGAAGGTGAGGAGACGTTGGGTGTTGTAAGACCCAAGGACAGCATGCCAGTGGACAAGCCCCTCCGAACCCATGGCCGCACAAAGAGTAATATTATCCTCCCATTGGCCAGTAACCTCAGTGATGGCTCTTTGGCCAATGATGTTACAGCCTCTTTGCCTTCGTTTCTGCAGGTTGAAGCCAGCCTCATCCAGGAAGAGGTACTCGTGAGATCTGGCCATCTCGTCCAACTGTAAAATCCTCTGTGAAAATGTGAAAGTGCACAGGTGTTCAGAACAACAGTCAATCAGGTAGCACAGTATTGTCCAGAAGTGATGTGTGCCGCTGAGCAACACAGTATGTCCACTAACTGTACTGTGAACATGGATGTATACTTACTTGCACATACTCGTAACGTAGGTCTTTGTGTCGCGCAGAGCTGCACTCAAAGGGAACCCTATAGACTTGTTTCATCCGCATCTTTTGGCACCGGAGAACTCGGTCTATTGTGGCCAAGCTGACATCATCAATGCTCTCAAAGTTGACATTATCGCCAATGACTTTGTCTCTGATCTCCCAGAGTCTGATGAGGTTGTTCTCACGAACCATATCCAAATTGAGGGTTTCTTGTGCCACTGTAAATATGGCAACCCTCCCACCTCTATGTGGCATTCTTTCAACTCTAAAAAAATAAACATGTGTTGTCAATTGACATGTTTTACAATAACAACTGATTTGAAACCAATAAACTACTTTCACAGGCATGTAAAACTGTATTGTGACAAAGAAAGCAATAGAGTACAATACCTGTTGTGTTGTCTGAATGCCCTGATAATGGTGGCCACGGTGAACCTACTCAGGTTTGGACGGACTCTTAGTCCTGCTTCAACCATTGTCATGCCATGGACAATGACATGGTCAATGACTGTCTCGTCTCGTCCGAAATGATGGTGCGAGGTTGTCTTGCTCTCCCTCCTGGATCTTCTCCTCTCCCTTGTTGGCCTCCTCCTCTTCCTCGTTGGCCTGCTCCTCTTCCTCCTCTGATTTGAACTCCTCTTCCTTGTTGGCCTGCTCCTCTTCTTCCATGGCCAGCTCTTCTCTCTCCTCTGACTCGAATTCCTCTTCCCCTGACTCTGCCTTCATCCATTGTGTTTGTTTCGAATCTTCAGCAAACTGTGCACTCTGAACTTGCTTTTATACATGTGGTCACAGCATTAGCAACAAGTGTCTTCAATTTTGAGTCGTTGTGTGTAATAAATGATGCCAGGTGTGTTGATTGTGTTCAAATATTGTTCACTGTGGCAAGCATTTTGTATCACATGAGCTTTCATTTGAGAATATGAGCAGAGTTCTTTTGCAACTTGTGTTTTAGCAGGGAAAAATGTGTTTAGATTTATGAGAACAGAGGATTGTGTTTTGTGAATTGTGTCTTCATGTGAAATGTGCTTACGATATTGGAAAATGATGGCTAGATTTAGTAAATGTGTTTAGACAACTGGTCATTTGGTTTAGAGGATTGGCTTTTGTGTTTTAGCATTTGAGAAAAACTGTAATGAAATCTTGATTTTGGTAGTGATAATACAGAGTGTTTTGTTTAAGTGGTGCTGGTCCAATCACCTTGCATATTAACACTATTAGAACTGATAGATATGACCAGAGCCTTCACTTGTATCCACATGGTTACAAATGCTTTGCACTTTGCTAGTAATCCCACAAGATAAAACAGCTTGGAAACTGAGCATCCTGATCAAGGTTTTGCTGTTCACTTACAGACATAGTCTAGAATAATATGGTTCTTAATTACTCTCCCAGCACAGTCAGAGGAGACTTTGTGCCAGCAAAGCAGCAGCTCCAGATGGAGTATCGCCATGACTGCTGAAATCCTGTGCGTTGTGACTGCTGAAATCCTGTGCGTTGGAGCTGGGGAGTCGTCTACAGCGCAACTTCAATCTGAGCCTGGAACAGGGGAGATTCCCGAGGCTTTGGAAAACATCTTGTATCACCCCAATCCCAAAGGTATTACGTCCTAGTGAGCTGAACGACTTCTGGCCTGTTGCTCTGATGTCACATGTGATGAAGACCATGGAGAGGCTGCTGCTTCACCACCTGAGGCCACAGGTCCGCCACGCCCTCGACCCTCAGTAGTTCGCATACCAGAAGAAGGTGGGAGCGGAGGATGCCATCATCTACATGCTACACCGATCCCTTTCCCACATGGACAGAGGCAGTGGTGCAGTAAGAATTATGTTTCTGGACTTCACTAGCATCTTGAACACCATTCAACCTCTTCTCCTTAGGAACAAGCTGACAGAGATGGGAGTAGATTCACTCCTAGTGGCATGGATCGTGGACTATCTTACAGACAGACGTCAATATGTGCATCTTGGGAACTGCAGGTCTGACATTGTGGTCAGCAACATAGGAACGCCGCAGGAGTTCGGAGTCCTGCCACGTGCAAAAGTTCGCTGATGACACTGCTATCGTGGGCTGCATCAGGAGTGGGCAGGAGGAGGAGTATAGGAAACTAATCAAAGACTTTGTTAAATGGTGCCACTCAAACCACCTACAACTGAACACCAGTAAAACCAAGGAGCTGGTGGTGGATTTTAGGAGGACCAGGCCCCTCATGGACCGCGTGATCATCAGAGGTGACTGTGTGCAGAGGGTGCAGAACTATAAATATCTGGGAGTGCAGCTGGATGAAAATTGGACTGGACTGCCAATACTGATGCTCTGTGTAAGAAAAGACAGAGCCAACAATACTTCCTTAGAAGGCTGGCGTCCTTCAACATCTGCAATAAGATGCTGCAGATGCTCTATTAGGCGGTTGTGATGAGCGCACTCTTCTAAGCGATGGTGTGCTTGGGAGGCAGCATGAAGAAGAGGGACGCCTCACGCCTGGACAAACTGGTGAGGAAGGCAAGCTCTATTGCAGGCACGGAGCTGGACAGTTTGACATCTGTGGCAGAGTGACGGGCACTAAGCAGGCTCCTGTCAATCATGGGGAATCCACTGCATCCACTGAACAGGATCATCTCCAGAAAGAGGAGCAGCTTCAGAGACAGACTGCTGTCACCGTCCTGCTCCACTGACAGACTGAGTAGATTGTTCCTCCCCCCCACTATGCAACTCTTCAATTCCACCCGGGGGGTAAACGTTAATATTATACAAAATTATTATAATTTGTCTGTTATACTTTCACTGTTATCACTCTTTAATTTAATATTGTTTTTATCAGTATGCTACTGCTGGAGTATGTAAATTTCTCCTTGGGACTAAAAAATTATCTATCTATCTATCTATCTATCTATCTATCTATCTATCTATCTATCTATCTATCTATCTATCTATCTATCTATCTAATTAAATCTGAACAGCTGGGAATTTATTTTGGCAATGATATTTCTGGTAAGGCATTTTTTTTCTTGTTTGTCATAGGTTTATACTGAAAAACTGGTTTACATCAATGTAGTTTTCTATAGGATATATATACAGTGGGTATGGAAAGTATTCAGACCCCCTTCAATTTTTCACTCTTTTTTATATTGCAGCCATTTGCTAAAATAATTTAAATTAATTTTTTTCCTCATTAATGTACACACAGTACCCCATATTGACAGACAAAAATAAGATTTTTGGAAATTGTTGCAGATTTATTAAAAAAGAAAAACTGAAATATCACATGGTCCTAAGTATTCAGACCCTTTGCTCACTATTTAGTAGAAGTTCCCTTTTGAGCTAATACAGCCATGAGTCTTCTTGGGAAAGATGCAACAAGTTTTTCACACCTGGATTCGGGGATCCTCTGCCTTTCCTCCTTGCAGATCTTCTCCAGTTCCGTCAGGTTGGATGGTAAACGTTGCTGGACAGCCATTTTTAGGGCTCTCCAGAGATGCTCAATTGGGTTTAAGTCAGGGCTCTGGCTGGGGCATTCAAGAACAGTCACAGAGTTGTTGTGAAGCCACTCCTTCCTTATTTTAGCTGTGTGCTTAGGGTCATTGTCTTGTTGCAAGGTAAGCCTTCGGCCCAGTCTGAGGTACTTAGCACTCTGGAGAAGGTTTTTGTCCAGGATATCCCTGCACTTGGCCGCATTCATCTTTCCGTCGATTGCAACCAGTCGTCCTGTCCCCGCAGCTGAAAAACACCCCCACAGCATGATGCTGCCACTGCCATACTTCACTGTGGGGACTGTATTGGACAAGTGATGAGCAGCTGTATTAGCAAATGGCTTCAATATAACAAAGTTAAAAGTGAGTGAAAAATTGAAGGGGGTCTGAAAACTTTCCGTAACCACTGGGTGTATATATATATATATATATATATATATAGCCCAAAAAAATTAAAGGAACAGTTTTGAATGAGAGCATCACATAAAATCAATGAAACTTGTGGGCTATTAATCTGGTCAGTGAAGTAGCAGAGGGGCTTGTTAATCAGTTTCAGCTGCTTTGGTGCACTAGAGAGGCAACAATAAGAGAGATGACCCCAAAACAGGAATGAATGGTTTAACAGGTGGATGGAGGCCACTGATATTTTCCCCTCCTCATTTGCTTCGTCACTACTGGTAGCATGAGTCCATACCTGGACCCTACATAGCTGGCACAGGTAGTCCAACTTCTCCAGGATGGCACATCAATACCATGTGGCATTGCCAGAAGTTTTGCTGTGTCTCCCAGCACAGTCTCCAGGGCATGGAGGAGATTCCAGTAGACAGACAGACAGGCAGTTACACTAAGAGAGCTGGACAGGGTCCCTTGTAGAAGGTTCTTAACCCATCAGCACGACCCACCAGTATCTGCTTCTTTGGGCAAGGAGGAACAGCATGGGCACTGCCAGAGCCTACAAAATGACCTCCAGCATAGAGTACCAGAATTGGAAGGTCCACCACTGGCACTCTGTGCTTTTCAAAGATGAGAGCAGGTTCACCCTGAGCACATGTGACAGACGTAAAAGGTTCCGGAGAAGCCATGGAGAACATTATGCTTCCTGTGACTTCTTTCAGCATGACCAGTTCAGTGGCAGGTCAGTGATGGTCTGGGGAGGCATATCCATAGAGGGACACACAGACCTCTACAGGGTAGACAACGGCACCTTGACTGCCATTAGGTATTGGGATGAAATCCTTGAACCCATTGTCAGACTCTATGCCGGTTCCTCCTGTGCATGACAATGCCCGGCCTCATGCAGTGAGAGGATGAAGGAATTGATACCATTGACTGGTCCCCATGTTCACTCACCTGACCTCAATCCTATAGAACATCTCTGGATTGGACACTATGTTTCGGTTCCTCTGAAACCACCCAGTTGCACCTCAGACTGTCCAGTAGCTCAGTGATGCCCTGGTACAGATCTGAGAGAAGATCCCCCAGAACACCATCCGTCATCTCACTAGGAGCATGTTCCGAGGTTGTTAGGCCTGCATACAAGCACGGGGGGTAGGAGGAGGGAGAGTGTTGGGCGGGCATACAAGCTATGGAGTACAATTTGGAGTTGCTGCAATAAAATTTTGGCAAAATGGACTTGCCTACCTGCCACATCATTTTCTTCCCTTTGGTTTTTGCTGTGTCTTTGTATTCAGCCCTCTCTCTGTAGGTTGATCATTTTCATTTCCATCCTTTCGTTCCTAACACATCACCATATCAGTCAATAGCAGTACAGATATCTCATTTAGATATGATGTGTTTCCAAAGTGTTTCTTTATATATATATATATATATATATATATATATATATATATATATATATATATATATATATATATATATATATATATATATATATATATATATATATATATAAACACAGACACACAATTAATGTCAAGACTTTAGAATAATGAGGTTGAATCAGGAGTATTCAATCCTTTTCCTTTAATTTTGTTCCTGTATATACAAGCTACATGTCCAGTTTTATAAATTGCAATGTTTATTTGAAAATGTGACTCCTACATACAGATATGTAAGACTCTTATTGTTGTAGACTATGTTTTAAGTGAACAGGATGCTCAGTTTCCAAGCTGTGGGATTATCGACGAATCCAGCAAAGTTGCATTTGTAGACGGTATTGATACACGAGGGGGCTCTGCTCAAATCTATCAGTTCTAGTTGTGTTAATACGCGAGTTGACTGGGTCAGCACAAATTAAAACACTCACTATTGTCACTACCAAAAACAAAATGTAATTAATAATTATTCAGTATAAATTGTACAACTATTTCAAGAAATATTTACAACTAGCCAACCCGCGGCGTAGCATAGCCTCATAATTATTTATTGATGTGTGAACATTTCCTGAAAGACACAGTTGTCCAAATGGAGAGGGTTTGAGGATATGACTGTCAGTGAATGAAAAGATGGAACTCCTGAGAGAGCAAAATACATTTGTCCGTGACTGAAAACATGTTTTGGCAGATACAGGCATATCTTTTTGAAAGTTTGGCCCTGTGCCTTATTAATTGTCATTGCAAATGCCAATCTAACAGGAAATTGTCTGCATGTAAAAGTATTTAAAAAATTTGAATCTGATGGGGTCAGGAAAATCCGGGGAATAAGGACAGTTTGTGAGGTAGCAGATGTGATAGTCTTACACTCCAGTACATTGCGGTGAATGCTGGTAACAGAAAGTCTTGTGCCATTACAGAGACAGATCTCCTCAACCATGTGCAAATCCATTCAACACAAACATTTGTCTGCAGCCACGCTGATGTGACGTCACCTTCCCACTATCCTCTTACTGAAAAACATTTACAAACGCATTTCACACCGGAATTTCAATGCAAACTTTGCTCAAAAAACCATCACGCTCCAGAAATATCTCAATGCACATTTAAAATCACACTCCACTGAACGAGTGATGCAATGTGAACATTACCAGCAATGCTTCAAAACATCTCTTGCTCTCAAGAAGCACTTACAAACTCATTCCAGTTCCTTTCAGTGTCAACTCACAAACCCCATGCACTGTCATCACATTTAGTTTTACGCAGTTTTTCAAGAAGATACCGCCATTCCCGTCCAAGAACATAACATTGGCCCACCTACCGCAGTATGTACTTCTTGCAATGCTCTTCATTGGCCATCAGAGGAGTTGGTGGGCGGGGCTCTCTGTCTTGCGTGGCCTTAGTGAATTATATATATAGATTAACAATAATGATGGGTCAGTTGAACTGAAAGAAAAATTCTTTCTTCTTTGTGCATTTTAACAAACAGACTTATCAGGGAATATACTGAAGTATGCCCACTTCTATACAGTATATTATATATAAATAATATGTAATGGGGATAGACATGTTTGCCTGTAATCATGTTTGCTTTGCCCAGAGGGGACTGGGCGGTCTCTTGGTCTGGAATCCCTACAGATTTTATTTTTTTTCACCAGTTTGGAATTTTTTTTTTTTCTGTCCACTCTGGCCATCGGACCTTATTAATTCTATGTTAATTAATGTTGACTTATGTTTATTTTTTATTGTTTCTTCTATTTTTCTATTCTTCATTTTGTAAAGCACTTTGAGCTTCATTTTTGTGTATGAAAATGTCCTATATAAATAAATGTTGATTGATTTATTGATTGATTGTAATGTTCAAAAGTGTAATCAAACTGTACAAAGCAGTTATAAAAATTAAAGAAAAAATGCAGATGGCATGAATTGGCTAAAACAGATACACAATTTCAAATATACAGAACTTAATCAACAAAGTGTCCTTTATTATTTACATCAATCGTTAAATCAAATAAACTGACTGTGCATACTAGAGTTGTGCATAACATTCAGAAATAAAAAAAGGCCAAAGACAAATAAAGCAAGTGACACGTTTATTAGAGGAGCCGCTGAGATGGAATCCCTAGTTGAAAAGCCTCAGTGCTGCCGTCTGTCTTTGGTACTCCAACAGTTGAAGGTCAAGTTTGTCAAACTCTTCGCTCACTTTAAAAAAAAAAAAGATTTATTTTCACCAATACTAAAAGTGTATGTATTGCACATTTTAAATTTCACTTTAAACATACTGTATATTTACATGTATATGTATTTAGTTTATATTCTTGTCTAAATTCACTACAAGTAAAATGGTATTCTGATTAACAGAATTATGGTGCTGAAAATAAAAAGAAAGGACCGTCTGTTCCCAACACCACATGACGTACCACTTGCCGTCTGCTGGTCCATCAATGAACAGACCTTCTGCTTCTGATAGAGAAATCCTCTCAAGTGTCTCTAGTGCTTTAATAAGAGCCGATGACAAACACAGAAACAGAGGGGACGTCACTCATAGAGACACTTTCTGTACTCATTAGAGACTCACTAAAACCAAATCAGCACATCCAGAATGATGTGAACTCTGTCGATCTTTTCAAAAGTATCTACAGCACTGGACAGCACTTCATCAGGTAGTTGTAGAGGCCATCTGTCAGCTCCTCATCTTCTACTGTATAGAGGTCATTACCTGGTGACCTTTAGGAACTTCATTTTTAAACCATTTCGATGACATCTTTTCAGACACAGCAGCTGTTGGACAAGCAAATACAAGAGTTTGGTGCTAATAAGTCCTCATAGCTCTTTGCTACTAGATGGATTACAATAACAAAGTTTTACTTGTTACCTGAACTAAGTTACCAGCAAGTGATCATCTGCTTCATGACCCTTTATGATGAACTCCAACAGTTTTTCATGTTGAGTCCTCCTGAAGGCCCTGCTGATCTCTGTAGCCTCATAAATCTGAGCTCCTTGTTCTCGAGTCAGCTGCCCAACTGCAGCCACACAGCCAGCCTGCTCTCCTACACGGTGGACACACAAATAAATACATCAGACTGTCACATGAAGTATTTGTCTTGTGCAAGCTGTCTGGTTTTGGTCTGAACACTCTTGTTTTCTCATAAAAGTGGACACTTTGGAATAAAGAATTACTCTGTGGTTCACTACAAAAACTCTCGCTCGTGGTTATCTTAATAGTTTTTTAGAATACATTCATTATTTCAGAGTATTATGAATACCCCAATCTGGGCACTACCTAAAGTAATATGCAAGTCACAGGCATGTCATCATAAGATAAAAAGGGTATATAGAGTGCTCTCCATTATTACTGGCACCCCTTGTAAAAATTAGTAAGAAGGGTTAGAAAAAAATCCCTGTTTGCAGAAGAAATGTCACTTTGCACTGAAAAAAATCAGAAACATCTGATTTTTAAATGAAAAAAATTTAATTCAAAGAAAAACAAAGCCCTCATCAAGAAATAAATATTTCTAAAATTAACATTTTTATAAGGGATGTCATTAATAGTGGAGGACACGTTAAACGAATGCCACAATTAAAGGCCACACATGAAGAAAAAAAAAATTATTATCAGCATCTTTAAAAGACTGACAGTAAAATCAAAGGGTCCCTCCTGGTCAGATAAAGAGCAGACTGAGAGAGGATAAGAGACAAAGTACTGAACTCCTACACCATCTAAACACAAATGTAAAGTCACATAAAACTTACAGTTCATATTCAAACACCATCAACGTGTCTACTCCACAGTCTACTGAACCAGCAGGGATGTCCTAGGAAAAGAAGGAAAGAAAATAAAAATACACGTGAAAGTCAAACACTACAAGTGAATGACAAGTTTCAGAAATGGGTGTTTGCAATTTACCTGATTTTTCATTAACATCCAATTTCTAAAAGATATTCTTGTAGCAAGCTGGCTGAAAGGAAAAAAAATATAAATGTCACTTATAATTAAATTGAAAGGCTCTTTGAACATCGCGACTGTCAGTCTGAGTCACATACAAGTTAGTGGCGCACTGCCCATTGCAGGAAAGTAACAGTTTAGAAATGGCAGGCATCATCTGCACAAAACTACCTTGAAATTCTATTAAAATTGACGGTACAAAAACATTGCAGATTATTTGGTATTACAATTTAGACACATTACTCCAACTGTAAAAAATAAATCTTGCATGTGTGTAAAATAATAATAAAAAATAGCTAACTATACGTGAAATAATCATTACCTTAATTAATAAACATGGGTTTTACCCTTTTTTTGATTATTTTAATTCTTATTCAATAAAAAAAATTAAGAATAATGTTAACTTATTATTTTTCTTAAAATATAAACATTTTTTATAACTTATTCTATGTAAAAAAATATACTGTGAACTGAACACATTTAAGTTAAGTTAAATTTAATGACAGTGAGATGTGAGAGGAAGTGCCGTGTCATTACATCGATTTCTTGGTCTTTGCAACAACGCATTCAGCTGTAACGCTTATCCATCATAAGAGCTATTTTACTACGAATGTGTAAGTATAAAGCATATTAATTCCGTAATGAATAACTAGTATTTCATTTCGTATAGTTACAGATGTAAGCATTTGTTGTTTTCACGAAAACTTCCCCTTCATGTGGAAAACATGGCGAGCAAGGTAGTGTCTTTCTAACAACTTACCTCGTGGGTTTGCTTTAAAAAGCAAGCACATTTTTCGGATAGTTACGTATGTTAATGTTTTTTTATCGTTTAAAACTTTTATTCTACACAGAAAAAGAAAATGACACCTTGAGTTAATTTTGAGAACGATATGGCGTTTGTCCTAAACTACGACCTGTAAACAACATGTAATGACATTTGCCTAACCGTCACGGTATTATTTTACATCTTATTTAATTAGTGTTCGACATAGGCCATATATTTTCTGGTTAATTTTTAACACTGTGATTTATTTAGCGATGTTTGATTTCCTATTTTATCTCAGGATTTTCGCTATCGCATACTGAAAAGTAGTGAAAAGGCGGCCATTCATTTAAGAGGACATGTTAGCGTAAATGCAGGGCGTGTTTGAAGAGCGGCACCTGCCGTAGGATTTCACGCTTTCACTCTCTGTTTCCTTCCCGTTTACCACTCATTCCTGGGACATTATTTGATTGAGATATACTTTTTGAAGAAAGTTTAAAAAAAGAAAAGACAATTTTCATTGACATTTCAATGTCAGTAATTCAGTATAAAAAATATCCTCAGACATTTGCTTTAATTTTCCTTTGAAAATATAACTCCGTTGTTGTGACTATCTCTGTATGTTAAAATAAATAAAGATATATGGATTTTTAGCATGTATTTGTTAAGTCATTACTGTCCAGCGTTTCATACTCACTTTTTTGAGTACTTTAATTCAAATGAAAATCGGAGTAAAATGAAACCATTTTTGCCACTACTTATATTTAATCAAACTCATTTATTTTAGGTAAATTTGAGTTAATTAATAAATTAAGTTTACTCAATAGTGCAGTATATTAAATCTACTCAAAAATATTGCTTTTAATTTGTTGCCTTATTTTTTAAGTGATTTTAACGCAGTATTTTTACAGTGTTACTGAAAAGAAAAAAAGGTAATATCGTGCACCACTGTAGTCAGTCTGAACTTTTCCAAAAGCCTACTTCACGACAGAATAACTGATCAAGCGTTTCCTCGATGCTTGTAAAAGTTTTTTTCGTTTTCCATGCACAGTCAAGGAGTTCTCGTGAAACTCGCCTTGTGGAATTTGAAGAGTTGCCGGTACCGCTGAGTGCCGATCCACTTCAAACACTGAATAAAAATCAGTTACTACTGCGAAAATGATTATTAATACAAACGTATGGTTCACAGTAAAAAAATAACCATGCAACAGAGTTATCAAAAATACGAAAAAACTGCAACTTTCAAACGTTTTCATTTCGAAGCACATTTATGTAAAAATAAGAGCAATAATTTTCGTCGCTTTTTCTTCTTTTGTCAAATGGAATTTAATCGCCGCAGTTTCTTTTTCTTTTTTTTTTTTTTTTTTGTCTCCTTTCGTTTAATGGAATTTCGTCGCTTGGTACAACGGCAGGTTCTTGAAGAGGAAACTCTATAAGGCGGAACCTCAAAGAGGTAGAGATCACGAACTGTGAAACGTTTGGTTAAACTTACACTTGATGGACAACTTCAAACGTTGATAATTGGACAGCTGAGTTTTAGAGTAACAACAATCTCATTCATTGAAATTCAGAATTAGCCAATAATAGCCACCTGCATTTACAGTTATACCGCCTTCAGATCCGCCCATAATGTCTCCGGTCTGCAGCGATACCCTTCTCGAGAAGCGCACACTCGGTCATCTACGACCCCAGCATTCGCGTCCGTCCTCTGTCACATCGCTTTCGTTGAAAAACTAGTAACGTGGATTTACCCTAAAAGACGATATTAACATACCTTCCTCCAATCTATTCATCTGACTCGGAAGGCCCTAATACAAGGGGTAAAAACATGAATCAATGGAAAATATTATACTGACATACAGTAAACTGTTCACAATGACTTTTAAACAAAAACGACAATAGAAATGGCCGCTTGTTACACACCCTATATTACATCTGTAAATAGTAAAACCTGCCAACTAACGGAAAATGCAGGATTTGCTCCGCTTTTTAAACTGTATTTTAAAAAGTTCCAGTTCAGAAATCTAAACGTCAGTATTGTTTGCAATCACACACTCCTGGCATACACACTACCTACATACCTGACAATGTGGGCTTCATGTCTCTGAAGGCAGGCAGCAGGATGCTGTAGTCTCTTTTCTTTTTACAAAGAGGGCACTTGGATTCATTTGGATATTTAAGCAATGCAATCAAAGTTGTTTTTATATTCTCTGCCTTCATGGAGAAATGTGACTGTGGAAATCAAGACAAAAATAATATGTAAAACTAATTTGGCAGGGAGCGCTAACGTGCTTTTATAAATAGCTAAATTAACTAAGTTAAGATAAGATATTTAACAAACGTTAATGACGACGATAAACATTAATACCTTTCATATTGTACACTAACTTTGCAGATTCTCTACATAACATCTCATAAAAACGTGAAAAAGTTAATATAAATGAAATGATGTGGCAAATATTGAAAAGAAATAATACAAGAGGTAAAAAATAATTATAATGATATGCTTACAAATAGGATATGTCAGGAATGACGATAAACAGAGAACACTTGGATTCGCTATACAGTA